>NC_051181.1:116432807-116600307 GCF_013339695.2 Rhipicephalus sanguineus
TCGACCAGTTACCCCCTCGGAAAGTGCCAATGTTATGGTGGTTTGCACTGAACACGACCGCGGGGTTTCAAGCCGAGAATTCATACTCGCTGCATGTGGACTTGCGTAACATATTTGTTTATAGCGCGTGTTTAAGGCTCGTTCGAAGCTGCGACAAGCACTGGTCGCGAGACCACTTGCGACTAGCGACCAAAAAGCGACTCTACACGACAGACGTTCACACCTACGTTCGAATTGTAGCTGTCGACACACAGAATTCATGTTTTCTAGCATTGCTATTGCCCCGCGAAATAAGCTGATGTCCTTTTCCTGCGCGTTTGATTGGTTCAGAGGTCTGCGACTGCAGTCGCGCGACTTGAAAATCGAACATCGAGCGATTGATCCAAAGTAGTCCCTTTGTGACCAAAGCGGCCATTTGCGACTACTCGCTTTGCTTGGTCACGCGACCAGTGCTAGCCGTTGGTGTGAACGAGCATTTAGTCGTTTCTGTTTATGCTTTGACGAGGAAGCTGACATCGAAAAGATCGACGTGTTCCTCAAGATATTGAACGAAATATGAGATTATGCGCGGTCCGCAAATGCAGCCATCTGTATTCTGAGTGTACAAAAAAACACGTTAAGATTTTGAATATTTAAATAGGCCTGTTTAAAACCAACGTGCTCGAGAAGGACCAAGATCGCAATTAAGGGTCTGAAAAGAGCGGTCGGTGTTTCTTCACTACAGGAGGATGTCGTGTAGCTCAAAGAGACCCTGCAACATTTTTTGAATATGATCAGAAACCGCTGCCGACCGAGAGTCGAGACTCTTTTGAACATGTGAACCGAACATTATAGCACTGCGCGCCGTAGGGAGTGTGCAACTGTGTTTCAGAGACAGCTAGAACTAGCTCCCTCTTCTCTCGGCAAATTACGTCATCGACGGGCCCGACTACGTCAAGGTAAGGGAGAATACGGCCATTGGCTGATTTGACGATCGTGAGAACGTGCTCAAGGTCATGAAACGCACTGACGTAGCTTCTTGCTTCCTTGTCAAGCCCCCTCTGTAACTTCCAGCGCGCTTGTCGGGACAAAAGCAGAGCGAAAGCGCTTAAAGCGTGCGCCGAAAGTGAGGTCATTCGATGACTCTTGAATGACCACACTGTCGGCACATGCTTTGTGCCAAGTTACTAACTTGGAAAAGTGTTACAGGGTCCCTTAGAGGCACAAATTGGGATGATAAGATAGCTCGGGATTCAGTGGCTTTCTGCGAGATGCGACAGCACACAAGCAGAAAATCTTGTAAATACTCCTTCATGGGGCTGGAACAACCGAAAAACACACACAAATACATACATACACACACACACACACACCACACACACACCACACACACACACACACACACACACACCCACACACACACACACACACACACACACACCCACACAACACACACACACATACGTACACACAGACACGCACACACGTACACGCACTCACGCACACACACAAACACACGTACGCACGCACAATACAGAAAACCCTGACGGTGGTAAGGGTGCCACATTTTGTTCTGATGAACTGCATGAGGAGGTGGTCTCAAACGCTTCTACCTCAGCTCACCGCAGGCAAAAGCAACACGGTTGAATGGGTTTGGAGTGCATGTTTCACAAGCGGTATACGTACGCGTATCGGGTTGCGGGGCATATGTGGCGTACACGTGACAGCGGCACGCTCTAGGTGCACCGGCCAAGCCGCAACTTTCCTTTTGCGGCGGAAAGGAAGGATTTAGGCTTTATCTTTACTTTCCATCGTAAACCCCGTTGCCTAGTCTGCACCCACGTCTGGGCTTAGTAAAAGAAAAACAGACAAACAACGCTAATCGACCCTTGAGTTGCTCCTCGCTCTTCCACATGCCCAAGCTCTTGAGAATTCCTATCCAAGTGGTCATCGCAATGACTTAGATAAATGTGCACGGCCCTGAGGAGATCTGTTTTCGTGAGCAGGCAATGTTTGGGGAGATATAACACCTCTGTATTTCCCTCTTTGATGTGTCTTCCAGCGCAAATTCCTGTACGCTGAACCATAGGCGTGCGCAGGGTTCCCCATTAGGGGGGGCAAAGGTTCATCGCAGCGCCCCCCCCCCACCCTACTAAGTCAATGTATGGGGCAGATTTTGCGCCCCCCCCCCCTCTTAGGTGACCAGAAAAGTCAATGTACGGGGCAGATTTTGCGCCCCCCCTCTCAGGTGATTAGGGGGGCGGCGCCCCCCCTGCCCCCCCTGTGCGCACGCCTATGCGCTGAACCACACTGAGGTTTGTGTTTCACGAAGACTTAAGTGGAAAACGGATAGCTCTCCGCGCCAACGAAGCACGCGGTCAGGCTCGATGAATATTTTTCCTGGAGTTCAGTCGCCTTAGTAGCTAAGCGGCTAAGCTGTTACGCTGCTAAGCTCGAGGAGGCGGGTACGCGCTTGCTGGCCACAGCTGGGGTGTATTGACGGGGTTGAAGTGAATGAACGGACGTGTACGTGTGCTTGACTTAGGCGACACTTTAGAGAACCTCAGACGGCGAAAATTAATTCGGAGTCCCCACCACGGTGTGCCTGACATCCATATCGTGGCCTTGGCAAGTAAAACTCAAAGAATTATTTGGCTTCATTCAGATTTGCTTGCAGGGATTAACACTTCACCCTGGCGTCTGTGCTTGCATGTTTTTGCTGATCACATGTGTTGGAAACGGTTCTCAAAGTATTAGATGATCTACTCTTTCAAGCATATTAGCATGTTAGATATGCTAATGTAGAAATAATTCACGTTATTGGTCAATAGTGATGTCGTGATAGTAGCAGCGACGCTTCCCATGGCAACGTTTGCGTTGAAGCCATAAAAGGCATGAAGGTGATTCGCTCGCTGCAGCAGCCACTTTTGATAAAGGGTGATATTGCTGGCCTTTCCTTCGTATAACGTCCAATTTATGTCCTGTCGCATTCATTGCTTCGCCCTTGCGGTGAAAACTGTTACATTCTTTTGTCTCAGCAAAAAGAAAAGAAGAAGAAACTATGGCAGTTTTCGTAAACGCATCTTTTTCTTGTTTTTCTGTTAGTTCACTAACGCCCTGTGTCCATTGCCTTTTCCAAAGTTTATAGTAGAGAAAAAGTGTCACACTGCTTGCTCCTTAATGAATGTAACTTCCTTCTTAACTGCAGCCCTCCTGGTGTATCGACGAGCAAGAAAAAGCTGGCCTTTATAACAGTTCATAAAAGTACAAATAAGAATGCTGCATAAAACGTATGAGATGTGACAAGATATCCGGCACTATACGCGACACATCCAAGCTATCAACTCTTCCGGTATTTATAACGACGGCCTGAGTGATATGACTCAGCCGCGAAACAGCTGTACAGCGTTCTTCGGAGACTAAAACCGGGTGGATCGTGCATGGAGATGAAATCCATCTGCTTGTACTTACGTGGTTGGTGAGGCAACACGCATATGATATTTATTATATTTGGTTAAACTAAACAGACGAGCGATACTATTTTCGCTTGCGGTGTGCGACAAGAGATAGAGAGAGAGGGGGGAAGCGCATACTATGTTCTTACAGTGCAACGTCGGTAGTTTTTGAGGAGATTTACGTAATCAGTTTTGCCTTCGTTTGTTAGTTAGAAATTGCTCATGACTTATGAGTATATGCACACTTAAAGGGACACTAAAGAGAAACAATGAATGGTTTAGATTGATAAGTGTGCTCATAGAACTCAGTGTGTAGTTCATTTCACCACCATAGGTTTATTATTAGCGGGAAGAAACCCAAGTTTAAAGTTTCATTTTTAAATTTCGCGCCGAACTTGTAATTCGTGACGTAAAAGCTTTCAAAGAGCATTTAACGTATTTTGGTGCCACTGGCTCGACGAAATTTCCACAAACCGTTATGTCAAGTCCCTGGCCCCCTCAGAGGACAATGTACTTCGATTTAACCGATTAGGAACTACGTAGGCCCAAGCAGGCGCCGTCAAAAATGTGTGACGTCACGGCAAATGGTGCGGAAATTCCATGGTGGCGTCGCCACCTGCATTTTTTTTTTTTGCGCGTTTTCTCGCTTATTACGCGTCTTCTCGCAGCAAGCGTGGTGTTTTTGGTATCGTGGAACACTACTTTACTAATGCGAGAAAAAATCGTTTTGCTCTTTAGTGTCCCTTTAAATGCCTCCGACTTTGGGAAAAAGGTTTCTCACGGTGCCTATAAACCATGAGGTTCCAAACATTCTAGATGTTCCAACTTTTTATTCCCGTGTGGATGAAAACGGGTTGAAGAAGACAAGCCCATGATAGGAAATACACGCTCGATATGTTTCTGAGCATCATGCGCAAACACGGCTGTATCTATCGCTTACATACAACAGGTTCAGACGCTCTCAAAGCCGTAGTTATATGATGTCATTGGTTAGACGGGAGGACATGTGTGCGCAAGAGGTTTATGGAACTGCAATGTTGGTTGCTATAAACAGCTTTTTGCAATCGCCAGCGTCGAGCGTCGATCGCGCTAGAGATGACACCGATGGATTGCCCATAAACAAGCGTAAGATTGTTATAGCTTAATGTCTACTCTCCGTGTCGCACGTATACGAACAAACTCTATTTTGCAATTCCAGGGTTCGCACATCGGTAGCGCACGACAAAGCGTCGGAATTCGTCAGCGCCCAACGAAGAACTTAGTTTCGTGTACCTGACATTTGCTCTGCGTAGCCAGTCAGACGTGTGTATACACGCACATCTGGGGGTACAGCTGCTCAGCAGGTATATGCTGCGATGTGTTCGGTGTTCGCTCACAAACTTCATTGCAGCGGAAAGCTGCTCTCTCCTGAGCGTCGTCGCAATAGAAGCTAAAGCAAACTACTCGTCTCCCGCGTCTCCGAATACCTTTAACCCACAGCGCATACTCCGTTGATTCCGGAACAGCACGACGACGGCGGTGGACATGGCGTACGTGGACGTTGGAAATGCTCCTTCAGTCTCCACACATTTATATGGACGCAATAGAAGCCAGTTTTGGCCCCATCAGGAACTTGGCGTTCGAAGTATTCGCCCCGTGAGCCAATGTTTAGTTCGGGACCTGAGGCCTAAGTTCACATTTCTGTGCGAGGACATAGCGTACATAAGTTATCGCTGAGCGTCAGGCCGACTCTGTGACCCGTGGCGCATAAGCTTGTATCACGGATGCCTCAGCAATGTAACAACCGAACGAAGATGCTGTGGCACCTTACGAAACGTTACTAAGATGGAAGCGACTACCGGAGCAGCTTGTGTCGTATCGCCGTAAAATGAGTTCGCAGAACTGCTATACTTCGGTCGAAAATTCGAATTTGTCATAGGAACGTGGAATTTCGCAAAACACCCGTTTATATAGAGCGCCTCACCAAGAAAATGGAACGTAAAAGATTGTTGAACCGCTTTGTTCACGGGGAACGATCACGAAGAGGCGTCAGGAAGACAAAACAGAGCTGCTTCATTTCTGTACATAAACAACTCACAGATTGCGATTTTAGCTTGTTTCCTTATAGGGATACTGTTTACTCGTATACAAGCGGCATATCAAGTTTTCGCTCACTTTAGCTCAAAACATGGTCGCAATGCGCATATGCGCAGCCATCGCGGCCATAGGATTGCGCGTTTGGAACGCAGCAAGGTGACCTTTCGCAGCGCAAAACGCGTGTGGCGCGCGTGGAACAATGCGTCCCGATATCAACGCGTGGAACAGTTCGCAGGACAATTGGAGAGAATGCACGGCTTTTGTAATTCGAATTTCAGTGTAACAACACGGAGCGCCATCACGTCACACGTGGCCGAGAGTGTATCTTCCACTCTGTCTCTCTCTCTCTCATTTCTTTTTTCACAGCTTCGCGGCAGACAAAAAAAAGAGAAAAACACACTTAGCTTAGGGCTTCGGGAAAGATACCGAGCGCTCGAAGAAAAAAAGCCAGCTGGCTTTTGGCGAGGAGCGATGGTATTTTGTATTCGTAGGCGATCCGTTGAGAGCGGATGTCTGCTGTAGTTTCTTTTTTACGATTTCGCAAGACTTTTTCTTCGCTTTCTCTCAGTTTCTTTTGTTCGTTTATTTATTTCGGCGAAGCGCGAAACATTTCTCTGCGCCGAGGCACGAAATGTCAGCTCTCCTCGCTGTGCATGGCGTGCGGTGCTCTGTCCTCGAAGCGAAGAATTGTGACTTAAAAGACTTTTGAAAGAAGCTTGCGCGACATCAGCGATCACACGTCCTTATAGCCTTAAGAAGTGTATATTTGCCTATTAATTCGCGCGTTCCTTTGCTTTCTTATTTTTTTAATAAATGCGCACAATGCATACTCACTCACGCCTTAATGAGGATACATATTGAATTAGTTTAACGGCTGACATAATCGACGTTTTCTCAAGCATTTTTTTAGCGATCTCTAATTTCAATGTGAAAGGCAATCCGCGGGACGCGTGCCTCTGTAAGTTCTTCCCGCCTCTTGAATTGTGTTAGCATACAATGGTTTTTATAAAGTATAACATTTGAAGGTATGCATCGATATGAGCGTCTGGTGATACATCGTGAATAGATGTGTCGTCCTTTATATACACTGTCGGTTGCGTTATCGTAAAACGTAAACCCTCGGGTAAGTGATAAAAAAAATGCACGTACTGCAAATTACGAGGGCTTATTAGAATACAATGCAACCGTACGACACACACACCACAAAGGAAATGGCTCGCATGCAACAAAGAGTCAGGAGAGTGCGAAGATATAAAACAAAATACTTACAAACTGAAATCTACATGTGTATGCTGTGCTCACGTTTTCGCCGGTGTGTTCGTTCATACTACAGCTGACGGTTAAGCTGATCGCAGTTCGTTTTCGTAGTAATGTTGGCGGCATTGTTAGCTATAGTTATGTACGCGACAATGCTTTTCGCTGCAATGAAGCGAGTGACGAAGCACGTTTCATTGACCAGCACCTTTCGTGAAACCACTGACACGCTTGGTATTTCAGGCGGTGTGCTCACATGGTAATGAAGAATGCATTTGTTTGTGAATGTCCACATTTGGCAGACCATTTCAGTTACTCGAATGGCACGTCACGTCGCTTACAATCGGGTCCCATATTCCTGGAATGTTCCTGCATACGCTAGTAAATTCCTGAGAGCATAATTCGTCAAATAGACCCGTAATATTGCTCAACAGGAAAGGTGTCGCGCTGCGATGCCCGAGGACGCGGGTTCAATTCAGAGGTTCCAATGGTGCAAACGAAAGTATGCGCGTTAGCCCTCGAAATTGACGCGTTGCATTACGTGGGTACGTACCAGCGAGCAAACGGTCTGCTGTACAAGCTTGTATTGGTGAACGAGGGAGTGCTGTTGACGAAGCCAGATCCAATGCTCGAAATCATAGTTTAGCCGCCGCGATGGTCTATCGGTTACGGTGCTTGACTGCTGACCCCAAGGTCGCGGGATTGAATCCCGGCCGCGGCGGCCGTAATTTCGATAGAGGCCAATGCTAGAGGCCCGTGCACTTAGATTTAGATGCACCTTAAAGAACCCCAGGTGGCCGAAGTTCCGGAGCTCTCCACTACAGCGTCTCTCATAGTAATATCGGGGTTTTAGGACGTAAACGGCAACAAAATTTTTTCAGGGCAGCTCGGTCGCGGGCAGCCATGCCACACTGCAGAACTTTTGTTGGAATGTCGGGAATTTAGCTGCTAATACCATAATCCCTCTTATTAGCAGCTTAATTCGCGACATTTCAACAAAAGTTCAACAGTTGGGTTATAGCGCGTTTCTCATACATTCCTGCTACCATCCAGACTTCACTGCGGCGTATGCCAACTTAGAATCGGATCGCACAGTCCCCAAAGGCGAAAATGTCGCGGGAGACGAAATGCACTCAGCAGCTGTTGAGTATTGCCAAAGCCTCGTAGCGGAATCCGCGCAGCCGGGCCGATACAAAGAAAAGTTGCGGAGCAGGGGAACAGCTGTGCAGGAAAGGCAGCACGCCATTGCTTAAGACACGGTGAGCCAAAAGAAAAGCGCATCTGTGGCTTATACGACGCTGATTTGCATCCGACAGCTACGAAAGCGAAATAATTTTCTTTTCGGCCGTCCTTTCCCCTTCTCTTTTTCAACGAGCGGAGTTGCTTCCTGGACCATTTAACGCACGGCGTTGGCGGGCGTATAGTGGTTCTTCTTCCTCTGCGACTGCGCTTGGCCCGGTTTTCCTGCGGAGAGCACGCGCGGCTCCTTTGAGGCTGCTGGCGCAGTTCGCCACATGAGTCGCGCAGGAAGATAAGAAGGAGAAGAGTCGATCCGGGCTGCCCGAGGCCCGCGCACGCACGCCACAGACTGCTGATACGCATCTCCCCTTCTTCTCCGTTATACACCGGGTGGTGATAGCGAAAGTTCGTGCTCTATCAAGCAAAAGAAAGAATAAAGGCGCCCGACACGGCCTTCCTGCCTTACACCAGCCATTATTGATGATATAGTTTAACCTGGTATCGGCAAAGGGTGCATTTCCCTAATAATATTTCGAGCATTCGAGGCACTACAATGAAAAAAAGAAAGGTTTCATTTGACTCTTCTTTTGATATATGTTAGAGTCACATGTGTAGCACTCTTTTAGAAAGTCCACTGACTCTTTTTTGGAACGTCGCGCGTCCGACGACTCTATCAAGAGTCCAATGTGACTCTCTAAAGAGAGTGCTGCACATGTGCCTTCACGTCTAGAAAAGAGAAATCGAAGTTCTTAGAGTGTATGACATTACTGCAGGTCCACACCCATTCAGTCGAAGAAATTTCGCTATAATTCTAATCAGTGCAAATATTCATAATCTTTCCGATAGAAATTTAGTGTGTTCAGATAGTGACGAATTGTTTGAAAATAGAATTTATATCCGTTAGACTGTCTTTATCTTCGTTGTACAAACAAAATCAATAAATGACAATGAAGAGAAACGGAAGGAAATTAAAAGATCGATGTGACAATGGAGATAATGTTAAAGGTAAGTTCGCCAAAGTGAACGTTCAAATGCCATTTATGAATAGGTCGATACAGTTTGCGACCACGAATTCACCGACTAAACGTTTTGTGACTTGCCGCTTGCTTATGGAAGGCTCTGTGTCGAAATTTATAGACCTACTATTACGAAATTTGGCCTGTTGAAGTTTCTATTAACTCCGTGGACGTTTTCGGTATGATTACGTCGCATGGTGAAAATGGTCAGCGCGAAGCACAGATTATTGAAGTGCGGAAAAACAGGTAAGGGAAGCCTCGCTTTGCCTGTTTCTTGCACTTCTGGCTTACTTTCACCAGGGAGCGTAAACTAACTCGCCCGCATCGCTCTTCTTATCCATTATCGCATGAATGCGTATAAGAGGGTGTACTCGACAATTCCATATCGGGCGACTACTACTAAAGCAAAAAGAACGAAGGAGTGGCACACGCACAGGAGCGGTAGGCATTTTTTTTCTTAAATAAAGGTATTTAAGGAGAGGTTGGTGGCTATGTATGGCCACTGCTTTTCTCTTACGTGGTAGTCGTGATCGTAAAGTTGTCGTCAAATTAAACACGCGGACGAACATTCCATAAACTGTCTCGTACCGCAATACAAATGCCATGCAACAAGAGAGTTCACCCAACATAAATGTTCACAAAACCATAATGTGCACGCGGGAAATATTGAGAACCTTGCGAATTAGGTCTCCCTTTGCAGGGACGTAGCCAGAAATTATTTTCGGGGGGGGGGGGGGGGGGTTCAACATACTTTATGTATGTTCGTGCGTGCGTTTGTATGTGTGCGTGTATATATACACAAGCAAAACTGAAAACTTCGGGGGGGGGGGGCGGGTTCGAACCTCCACCCCCCTGGCTACGCCCTGCTTGATTGCTGCACTGTAAACGCAACACTCACGTACGCGGGCACGAATGCTACATATACAAGAAAATACAAGAAACATGCACCCAGGAGCACCTGCTACACTACGATGTCATTCATCGTGTCGCAACGACCTTGAGCTGCCGGAGCGTACGTGTGGCAGGCGTGACGTCACGCCATGTGATCCGTTGCGGAGATGCGTCGCAACTGCGCTCGCTCGGAGCCTCGCCGCTGCGGTATACCACGCGACCATGCAAAGGCTACTACACCGGCGCTAGGTCGCTCAGCCTCGCCCATGGGTGGCGCGCCGGCTGGGCCCTCTGCAGGTGCGCTTCAGCGCAAACGACTGGTTGAATCCAAGCTTCCAGTAGATACAGCTTGACTGCAGGCGGCGAAATCTCGAGCGAAAGCAAAGTTGCCTGCTGAAACACCGGAGAGGTCAGATTAGCACGTTAGGGGAAGCTCACCAAGCGCGGAAGCGTGGCAAGATCGAAGTTACTGCAGCCACCACCGTCGGTGAGCAAAACGAACAGCCAGAAGAAGGAGAAGCCCAACTTTATTAAATAGTGTGTGCATAGCCTTTGCAGAACCTAGCTAAAATACCTTTCGTTCGTGATAACCAGGTTCAGAAGAGTTAAACCTCAACCAATTTTTATGTGATTTAGTATCTTTCGGTGCTTTTTTTAATTGCAGGTTGTATTATTACGTGGAAAGCGACCTTGCAGTTTTTCATTGGTCATGGATGCCTGCTTAGATGCAGCGGAAAGAAATTATGCATTACTTTTGCAAGGGTAAAACACTCTACCTTGACTACGGAAGGAGAAAACGTCCACGTTAGCTGAAAGGCTGCAGTACGCGACTTCCCCGTAAAACAGGCATCTGCTCCATCGCAGCTGCATACGCGGAAATATGGCAGAAGCCACTCCGATGATCTATGTAGTATCTATGACGTCAGGCAGCCAAGAGAGGCATACCCTGATCCCAGCGCTGCGATGCCGTGACGTCTGCAAAACGAGATCGACTGACGATAGAGGAAATCATTGAGCATCGACTATTAAACGTCGCCGTTACACTGTGTCTGGGTGATTTTTATTTCTCGCCTGATGGTCCGTCGAGCTTAAGTATATAACGCAGTCACAACTTGACCCAATCACACGTATGACATATTTGCTTTGTATTTATTTACATTTGTTGGAGATGAAGCAACTGTGCTACGGGAGTGAAAACCAACAGAGGGGCCAATAGGGTGACCTGCCGAACCAGGTGAATTAATTCATAATTTGTTCATTAGCGCTGACGCTTACAAAGTGAAGCTTGTTGCCTGCTCGCATCGTGTCTCTATAGAGCCAAGTCTGGCACGCTAACTTATTAACAAAGCGTAAACATCTAGCATTGTGCGAATGGTTAGTAGCATGCTGTAGGGCTGACCGTATAATGTCTTCCCAGCTGTCTGAACGTAATTGCCGACGCGTATTTCATCCAGGTGCGTCGAAGCAATGCAACTATTCGGGCACCTTTTCTTGTGTGTGCATGCGTGTGTATCTCTGTTAGCAGATGTTGTTGTTTGGTAGACGCGTACATTTCTGGACTTTGTTTCATAACTTCCGCTTTTGCTTCTTATTTACTGTTCGTGGAGCGCAGTGGATGGCATTGTACCAAGCCTAGGCCATCCATTATTCCTTCTTTCTTTATTTTTTTTTTGAGAGCCCGCAAAGCGAGGTTACTTATTTCGACGACTGTGAAACAATGTGGCTCGTGTGCTGTTTCTAAAATGTAAGTATTCCCGCAGCTTACACTTAGAGCTTTGTGATAAAGTGTAGCAATGTATGGCGACTTCTTATTACCTTTTTTTTGTCTCTCCAGTGGTCTTTCTTTCATGCACGAGCTCTGACAATACTGCGCCTCTTGCCAACTTTTTCATTTCCCATGTTCAGTCAACTAATAGACTCGAACCCCTGCCGCGTTCGGTTCAAGGAACTGAACTCCATCTAGCTTTAAAAACTGTGCACCGCTGTATTAACTGAGGTGCGTCTTAACGGGGCTATCGTTAGCGAACGTAACAGCGTTGAAAGAAGCAATAGTCTCTCAAGAAGTACGTGGTGAGCCTTTATTACTGTGCAATCCAACTTCGTAGCTTCATCGTGTGTCCGTGCGAGTTTTCCCACACTGTCCTTAAGATTGGAAGAATTTGTCACGGTCGCACATCCGTACGGGCTCCAAACAACACTAAGGTTCGCTATCCTCGTACACCAGAGGAGGACGTATCGTTCCCAGCAGTGCACAGTATTAGACAGTCCCCTCCGCATAGTTGCTTAATAAAGACGCTGCCTGCTCACAGACTGGCTCGACGCATTTACCTCCTCTCATTCTCCACCTTGCCCCCCCCCCCCCTTTTCTCTCCACGCCTTTTACTAACTGGTGCGGTTTCCTAAACGAACCCTTGTAACAGCTCTCTTGAGCTACAATGGGTACATCATTTCTCCTATACACGCTATCTTTAGACTTCATGATTTATTATTTTTGTGCGAAAGTGAATACCTGTATAAGAAAAGGAACATAACGAACAACACATGGGAACAGAAAACAGATCGAAACTGCACGCGCACTTTCGTGAACGGTGTACTGCGATCCCTCGTTCGCACCTGTTCTCAACGCACGCTATAAGAAGGAACAAAAAGATTGCTAGAAAAGTAAAGAGTAGCAAAACGGCAAAGCGAAGAGTGAACTATACAGCGCAACGAAGGTATGAATACCACGTGTCCGTGAAAAGCTCTCTTCTCGTAAGAAACAAAGGGAGACGCCGCCGCGGCTATTGAAAGCATCGCGAGGGCCGTGCTACAGGCGCGTTCGTGAGGAAGTGTTTCGTGTTTCTAGCCGGCTAGCAGGTTGCGGCAGTGCAGTTTGTTTCGATTAATCGTGGCGCTGGCTGTACATACATACGCTGTACACGTGGGCCCAGGCGGAGGAAAGAACGCGCACCGGTGCAGAGCTTAGCTTAGTCGGGAGCACAAGCGTGGTCAAGTACACCCCCTCCCTCCACCTTTTTTTTTT
This sequence comes from Rhipicephalus sanguineus, assembly GCF_013339695.2. Classification (NCBI taxonomy): domain Eukaryota; kingdom Metazoa; phylum Arthropoda; class Arachnida; order Ixodida; family Ixodidae; genus Rhipicephalus; species Rhipicephalus sanguineus. Next base: position 116,445,740 of record NC_051181.1, read on the forward strand.
TTTTTTTTTCAACGCAACAACACCACCACGAGCCCTCTTCAAGATGAATGCTCGACGGGCTCGGCTGCTCCCGTGCCGACTCGGGGGCCGAAGTGGAATAATTGTTTCTGCACTGAAACCGAAACGTGACCTGTTCGCCGCGGGACCGTCTGAGCTGGCGCCGCTGCGGCCCGGTGCAAGACAGCGCTTTCACGCCGAGTCGACGATTTTTTTTTTCTCATTAATTTAGCGGCTCTGTTAGTTGCACCCCACTTTGTTTGTTGATAAGTGACGTTTCACTCCAATGTTCACCCGCGTAACGTTTAGTTCCTGTATCGCCATCTTCGTGAACATGCGGGTTCAAATAAACCAGAAAGATGACGGAGGCGGGAAGGACAGAGGTGGCGACAGAACAGTTCAGTTCCTACGGTTTCATTTTCAACGGCACACTAAAGAGAAACACTAAATTCGTTCTGTGGGAAAAACTAAGCGTCTTATTGAGAGCGGTATCTTGAATGCAGTAAAAACTTATGGTGCCCGAGATAAGCCTAACAGAAATCCTCCGAAAGCTGATGAAAGTGGTTTCCCAGCTGCAGTGCATAGGACACATTTGGTCAGGATAGCAAGTTAAGCACCATCTTAAACTGTCAACACGAAGCATCTTCGCATCATCCCTGCTTTCCTCTGAAATCTTGCTTGCTGATACGTAAATATGCTAAATAATTGAAGGACACTGTTTTTTACGCCTAAGATATTCAAAAGAGAACGCCGACTTTTTGACATACCATGCTCCGAACGCAAACAACCCCGTCCATTATCAATATTCTTTTTCTCTTTTAATATTAAAGCGTGTGTAGCGTCTTCTTCAGAAGGCCACGGGTAAGCAACTGACATGCACTTACTCAATTCCTTTGCTTCGTTTACCTTACAGGGCAATGCGGAAACGTCGAGTGCCCTGCGCTCGCGCGAGTCGATCTAGCTAGACGGACGCCAGCAGAGCACGCCACGTTGAAAGCACTCTCGCCTTCCTTCCAACGCGCCCTGTCCCGACGGCCCTGCGATCCAACACGTTCGAGCGCGAACCCGCCAAAGCTCACGCGTCCCACTTCGTCCATGCGCACATCGCACCACACACACAAGCATGCAAGCAAGCGCCATGGAGGTTCGCGTGATCAGGAGAGGCGGGCGTGTGGGCTCGAAATTAGGCTAAAGAGAGCAGCGCCAGCGAGAGGTGCTGGATGGGAAGGAGGGGGGTGCCCGAGGAAGTGAAGCACGCCTCGTGATGACCGTACGCGCACGTCCGCGCTAACCACGCGGCGACCGCGCCAAGTCAGCGCTAACTGCATATCGATGACCTTTTCGCCGTAATTCCCAACCCGGCCGAGCGGAAAAGCGAGTCAGCGGCTGCCTTGGCTCGCCACGTCGCTTGCTCTTGCTTCTGTTGCGTGTGTATAGCCATTGCCGCCTTCTTCGAAGCCAACGTATACTCTCTAATTTTGTGCTGCTTACTTTTCTTCTCGAGCCCGGTGGGAGCGCTCGCGCATGCAGCCGAATCATCTGGTCCGATAAGTATACATACCGGACGCCGCCGAGGCCTGCAGCACCTCAAATGGCGTACTGCGAATAGCGCATATAATATGTATCGGATGCGTCTACGCCCTTTATACGCCATGTATTTATAGTACATAGTTATACGTGCAGCCCTAACCGCGCTTCACATATTTACTATGACTCTATATACGCTGACCGACGTTTACATATACTGCGCTGCAGGTGCGAGATATAGCGCGGTAAGCCATCGCGGATCATTTGTTTATGGGCGTGTCTCATCCTATCGAACATGCTGGTCTGTAAATACACGTATGTATGCTCTCACACGTATAAGGTGAACAGTTGCGTGCATATGTTCGCCGGCCACAAGCCTGCCGATCATGACGAAACGCCGCCTAGCGAAGCCTTCTTGATGCTAGACTAGTCTACAGCGTTTTTGACAGGAAAGCACGAAAACTACCTGCTAACATATTTCAAGGCGCGCCTGTCGCCTGAGAGAGCCACCTCTAGCGTGTACACAATACGAACCGGTAGTCACGTGGCCTTCGTAAGCGCGGAGCTATTAAATTCCAGCCTCGCCGCCAGCGAGGTCCAGACAACGCAGCGATGACGCACGGCTATAGTGGAAAACTCCGGTGACGGAAGCGACGGCCTTAAGACATTTGGAACGCACTGTATAGACTCCAAACGATATAGGCGTTCACTGGTTTGGTGTTGTCCGTCAACCAGGAAGTCCCGTACTAAACTTGTAGAGAGAGAGAGAGAGAGAGAAATGTAATGTGGAAAGGCAGGATTGTTAACTGAAAAAAAAGTACATGGTTTGCTACCCTGTACTGGGGAAGGGGTAAGGGGAGACAGAAGAGTAGGGAAGAATGAGAGAGCGAGGTAAGCAGAAACACGCGGCGCGCGCGCGCGCACACACACACACACACACACACACACACACACACACACACACACACACACACACACACACACACACACACACACACACACACACACACACACACACACACACACACACACACACACACACACACACACACACACACACACACACACACACACACACACACACACACACACACACACACACACACACACACACACACACACACACACACACACACACACACACACACACACACACACACACACACACACACACACACACACACACACACACACACACACACACACACACACACACACACACACACACACCTACCAAGCGGAGGTAAGCGCAACAACGAATAGCCGAGGGCAAGCAGTGCGATGACGTGTTGTGTTGTGTTGTGTTGTAGAAGTTACGCGTTCACTGTGGTTTCCAGATATCGTTCATCTCTGCAGGAAAGAGTTGCCACGTTCTGCAAAGGCTTTACAAACGAGTGAACACCCGCGTACTTGGATACGGGCGCTTGTTAAGGGATCACAGGTGGTCGAAATTAATCCGGAGAACCCGGTACGACGTGCCTCATAATCATATCGCTGTTTTGGCGCGTAAGACTTCATCGATCAACGTTCAAATAAGCATGTCATACATGCCACAGAACATGCTGGCAAAAAACAAACAAACGATGATTTGTGTAAACGTCGATGTGGATTGGGTGCTGCTTCACTTTCGAGGTACAGGCGTGTCACGAAATGAGCTAGAGTGTTGTCCAATTTTCGTTGTGCAGTACTATATAGCGGCTGGTGTGAGCGGCATTCAGTATCCCGCGGAACTCACTTGTAAGAAATCTCTCGCTGTGATATCGTTGCGCTGCCGTGAAAATGATGGTTATTACGAGGATTTGCCAAATACTAACGATCACGATTTGCTGGCGATTGCAAACGTTATTGTGGCGCCGTTTATTGCGAGTCATCCACCTAAATAGCTTTCTAAACGCAGCAAGTAAATTAGCCCCTGTGCGCATATTCTGTCATTGCCCAGTATTCCATTTATAAAAGCAGTACGTTGTTTAATATGACCACTTATCAAGATCAGAATCATGTTTGAAGACGAAAGAATGAAACTTAAGAAAATACATGCAAGGTCCATCATTTCCATGCTGCATCTGATTTTGCATACCTTCAGCTCCCGCAGGCACTAGCGCCACAGGTCCCCCTAGCGGTTTTCGAAGGAAGCTTTATGGTTGGCAGCAGTTGTGTGGGGCTCACGGAGCCGCAACACCGCCTTTAGCCAGTAGGCGACGCTTCCGTGGTCAGTCAAACAGAACTGAGGTCAAAGTATATTTACCTCCGAAATCTGCTTCGAAGGCAAATTGACATGTTAATTGTAGTTTGGTCGGACCAATAGAAATGGAGTTCCCAGCGAGATCCGTTTTCGAGAATTCGTTCGGCTGTACAAATGCGACACGTGACTCGTAGATTGGAGCCGCTCCGTGACGTCATAAACAGAGAGCTATACACGTTCCTGGTTTCCTCTATGGGGGCAACGAGTTTTCCGTCTGCTGCTCACCACGAGCCAAAGAGAAACACCGAAGAGAGTATATGTAGGGGGGGGGGGGGTGAAAGTGGGTTGTGTGGCATGGCGACGGGGCCCGACGGGTGCGCGTACCCCGTCATTACTAAAAGGCGCCCGTTTCTATACCCCGTTAAGGCGTGTGTACCAGGTCGAGTCGATCCATCATCATCAACGCGGCGGCAGCCTCGTTCGAAGACGCATCGAGGTTCTGCTCCGGAGCAGATACCGAGCGAGAACTCAGTTTTCTGTTTTCTTTCCCTCTGCTTTCGCCGTAACAGGTAATGTTTCATGCGTATTGGTGCGGAAAATGTATGCATTACATGCTCGAGATGGAGTGATCGCGAGTAAAAAAATGTGTGTTCGTACGAGTGTGTGTAACGGGACATCATGATGGTCTAATTAGTAACCACTCTTCTCTCTCCTTTCCAGGGGGGGGGGGGGAGAAGGGATGCGAGCAAGAGACAAGTTGGAAGCTGTGAAAGTAAAACTGATGCATTTTCTGGGTGTCACTTTCCTGTTTGACGGATAGTTATCCGTTACCTCGCTGTGCAGTTAGTCGCCCGAAGTAACGCGTTCCAGTTTGCCGCTCGCCACCTGGCATACGCAACAGTAAAGATGTTAGATTAGACAGGGTGCGTTTATTTTACTAGTGATACAGTTGAACATTTGCCTACTAGCAGTGTTGCCGTCGTGCAGCGTTCGCGGTAGCGTAATACGCTGTTATAAAATTAAGCCGGTCACGCTGCTTTCGCCGCGCCCTTAAATGCTTCAAGTGAGAATGATAATGTCGGAAGGAATAGTTGGGGGCCCAACTATGTAATACAAGCATTCTTAACGAAATATACATAAACTCCGGTACTGGTAGGACAGTATTAAGTTTTAAATGGCGGTATAACGTCTGTACGAGACTGACTAGTAAGCGGGATTCGAAATTTGATGTCTGAAACACGGAAGGGCAGTAATTCAGTTCCATTTATAGAAACGTAATATGCTGGTGCAGTTTGTTTCACAAGCCTTTCTGAACTCTTCTATATTCTATAGGGAACCGTCTTGCTATTTCGTCTCAATCTGTATCTGTCAGCAGCCCATACACAACGTATCTTTCATTCACTCCAGCGCAGGGTAGCAAACCGGAAGTTGTTATCTTGTTAGCAGTCACCGCTTTTTGTTTCTATGTACCGCTCTATTTCTCTGTCTCCCCGCTTACAGGTGAAAATTCTATAAAATGTTCTTGAATTGTGTCCCTAGAATCACTGTCCCGAAATGGAACTCTTTCGTTAAGGATTATCACCGGTTTTTTATATTAAATGTTGGCATCTTAATGTGCTGAATATGGAATCGACACTGCCTTAAATTGCTGCTTTGAAATATGTCAAGTACTAGCGACTTGAAATAGGGGACATTTTAACATGAAAAACCACCTGTGCTCATTAATTCGTTCATTCATGCTTTCAAATGTCTAATAAATATTGACAAAAAAAGAAAAAAAAGCATTTAAAAGATAGGCAATCAAAATAGAAAGTTTAGAACTCAAAACCTTTGCCGCAAAAATGGTGTTGAAACTTCTTGAAATGCACATGAAATCGCTGCTAAAGCCGGCCAATTTGCCATATATGCTCGCTCTTGAGGTACCTTGCCATTTTCCAAGCAAGAAAAGAGAAAAGAGGAAGCAGGCTTCTGTAAAAGTAACTGAATGTGGCAACTTCACGTGAACTGGAACGTCGGGTTTAAAATATGCACTCGTAAGAAATATTCACGGTTAAGTTCCGCGTCTTCTCGTTTGTTATACCCTTTGCTTTGATAACTGCGATGCTAGAACACAATGGAAGGCACTGACACAACTGACGCAGTTTTGCCTACGTTGCCGATGTCGCAGCCACACGAAGATACACAGTGCTCACAGGCAACATTGAACTCTAAACCTCCGACTGATAAGTTGTCTGAAGAAGACAAACCAATGATCCAGGGGCGTAGCCAAGGAGGGGGGGGGGAGGAGGTTCAAACCCCCCCCTCCGAAATTTTTAAGTTTTGCTTGCGTATATATACACGCACACATACAAACGCACGCACAAACGCACATAAAGTATGGTTGAACCCCCCCCCCCCCCCGAAAAAAATTTCTGGCTACGCCCCTGCAATGATCATAGTGCTTCACTCACTGTTCGGCACACTTCGCGTGTTCGTCGGCGAGCTGAAACCACCTTACGCCCAGCCTGTACAACAGATGCTGGATTTTCCAATATCGAGTACTTCCAAGCCTTCAGTGGGCACCATGACCCGACTAATACGGCCATTAGTAATGAGCTCGAACATTCGTAAATATCTAATGTAAAGCGTGATACGCCTGAGATCCTGGGTTCAGTACTGCCAAGTTGTCAAGATGCAAAAGAACCAATCTTTTTTCGACGCTCATGCAACGCAGCACTGTTGTTTATCACGCGGATATTTTAAAGCGCAGCTCTTAGGCGCCCGTTTCTACTTTGAACGGCGTCGCCGTTGGCGTTGGCGTTGTCGGCGTAACCGATAGAGCGAACGAGTTCGAAAGAGAACGGACGCGGAGTCTGTCGATATCGCAAGCCACTCACCTCTAACCTCGCTTTCTTCCTCCGTCACGGGCGCTGCCCCCTCGGTCGGAGCTTGTGCGCATGCAGGGCTGGCACGTGCACTGCGGCTGGCTTCGCTTGTAACGGGGCTGTCGGCGTTTCGCTTGGTTCGCGCCGCCTGCGATGCACAGAGTGGTGAGTGTAGCACTCGAGCGTTGGCAGTTTCTGTGCCAATGTTGTTGCGTTGCTAGAACTGCGAATAGCCAAAACCTCAAACACTGTTGGTGTTGCCCCAACACGAAGCTGCGCTCAGAATTTGCGTTAGGAAGTATCGTAATCGTCGGTGAATTTCGTATGCTCTCCTTTTTCTACCTTTTCATCCCTTAATCCTCTTCCCCCAGCGTAGGACAACAAACCGTATTTGCGTCTGGTTGACCTTCCTGCGTTTCCTTCCTCCTCCTATGTACAAACCACCTGACAAATTTCCACTATAATATGCGCAAGGTGTTCTTTTCAGTTTGTTAGCGCGTGTAAATACATCCCACCACTGTGAAGACAGCCTCAGCGTCAGCACTCCAACGTGGCGTTGTCGTCCTTGCTACTACTGCTCAGAGATCGACTACAGCAGCCGAGGATGTGGTGGCGGCACGGCGGCAAGCAATCTTGAAAGCCGCGGCGTTCGCCGCAGTCATTAACTCATTACAGTAACGCGCGAGCGAGCACGGCCCTGCCTCCCGTGCGGCTTGTGCATGCTTGCGCTGCGCAGCTGCCGATGGAGCCTGCGAACGGAAGGATCACGCGCGTTGGATCGAGGAAGGAGCGTCGGCATGCCGCCGAAACGCTGCGTTGTTTACGGGGAGGCGCCTCTAATCGCCGACGCTCCGCGCGCACTGCGTGCGCATTCCGCGTCAAGACGAGCGCTTTCTTTAGGCCCTTGAACAAATTGCGGTCGCTAATCTGATTGTGCGATGCAACCTGCATGCCTCCTCAAAAGTGAGATATTCTACAGAGAATCTCCGACTCGGTGAGGCACTTGCCCACGGCAGGTTCACAGCTATACGTGTTAAAATCGACTGGTCGGTGTTTGATAGAAACAAGGGAACAACAAAGAAAAATCTCGCAGAGTCTCTCACGCATTCGCCGACGACTGACGACTCGAAGGCTAAAGACGACCGGTGTGACTATATTGCCGGGCACTTTATATTACGCAAACGCCACTTTCATTTTTTATTTATTTATTTATTTATTTATTTATTTATTTATTTATTTATTTATTTATTTATTTATTTATTTATTTATTTATTTATATTGTAGCGCGAATGCCGCAAAGATGAAGAGAAGGCGCAGCTCGCGCGCTGAAGCTGATATCTTCTGTGCCTCACAACGCGACCTTGAAACAATGAGTTATAAGGCTTGCGCTTTAAAATACCTGCTATATTTTCTCGTAGAGCGCGAAGGTATACATGGTGCATAAACCTGAATATCTCGGCAGGCCAAAGCCAGGTGCCAAGAATTGTAGTCCAGATTTCAACGCACGAATGCCGCAGTCATTGCGCGTCAGTTGTCAACTGTGCGTCTCAGAACTGAAGGAAAAATTTCCTACAAACCAGGCATCCGCACACTTTTACTATACGGACGCACTACAGTGCTCACTGAATGTAACGCGACGTCAAAACCTGTAAGTATAGCAACTGGTATGCGCGACTGATCGAGATACTCAGAGAGAGACTCAGACTCACCAATATTTTCCTCAACCGAACTCACTCGGGCTCAGACTCACTAAAAATTTCCTCAACTGGACTTACTCCGACTCAAACACACCAAAATATGACACATCCGGACTCACTTAAACCCAGATTCACGGGCGGATCTGAGTCTGAGTGAGTCGACTCATGAGTGAGTTTGTCGACCTATGGTCACCAGCGGCTGCAGTGGCTTTGCATGCAGTATATGGCCTTTTTGCACCGCAAACTGATGACACCAAATAGCTAGAACACGAGGAAGCAACTTTCGAAATCAAGAATGATACAAAAAGGAATGTATACAAAGGGAGGAAGCTTTCAGTTATATCAACTTGCGGTTACTTTCTTTTTCTCCTCAGGAATTCATTGTTTAATTCGAAGAGGTTGTCAGGCGGCATGTTGGAGCTTTTAAAGACATTGGGCTGGATCTCTCCGCATAATTATTGCGACAGGGCCTCTTTTGAAGCCATCTTTAGATTTAGTTGCACGTTAAAGAGCCCCAGGTGCTCAAAAATTATCCGGAGGTACCCTCGACGGCGTGCCTCGTGACTGTATGTCGACTTGGACACGTAATACCCAATGACTGAAAAAAAATTAACAGACAATTCAGTCGGTCTAGTTGGCAATAATTCATCATTGTAGGTAGATCGAAACAGCACCAAAGAGATATACGAAACATGTCCTTGGTAAAATTTCGCACTACCTAAAATTATGGATAAAAATTTATGTTGTTCGTGAATTTATGCGCATTAAAATGCTTTTCATCAGTTCCTGTAGGTTGGAAGACATTGTAATGTTTGTGACGTGTGGACCTCGTTCCGGCGCCAAAGCCTCAACAGGAGGTACACATCCGCTGTAGCTATCGGAGCAGAACAGCTCGCATAGGGTTCAAGTCCTGGATCCCAAGCCCACACAAACAAGAAGGTACATGTTGCTGATAACGTGCATTATAAGCATAAAACTCCCGAAATGTGCTACACTAACAAGGCACATGAATATGATTAATAACGAAGAGAACTTCTCCATCCGTTGTGCCGAGCTCTCCCATGTTTTTCGCGGTGCAGCTAATCAAGTTTATTTGACAGTGCGACACAACTCAACCAAGGGACTTTGGTATGTTCAATTGTAGAGCTAAACATCTAAGCACGTCATTATCAGCTGTTGATAATGACGTGATAAAGTGGATTGTGCCACTTTGGCACTAACCATTTTTATGTACCTCTAGGAGGAAAACAAATAAAAGTTTGATCTCGGCGCCGTGGTTACGAGTGGCACTGGCGAACACTCCCACGATTACAAGCACACGAAATCCCAATAAGGTGCACCGGGGAACGACCGCCGTCGCAGCTCAATTGTTAGATGACAGGACGCGTTATCCAACATTCGGTTCGACGCGTACCGACGGCAAGTTATTTTTTCGTTCATATTAATTCCTTTCCATTTTTGTCGTAATTTCAACACTAAAGTTAGAAACTGTTTAGTTTATGCCCCCTATGCCTTCTCTGGCTTCATTGTCTGTTGACTTTGTGATGTTGTGTGTAAAAAGAAACGAGCCCTTGATTCCCAACCCCTTCTTCTGTGGACCTCAACAACTTTTTCTATTTGTCATTTTTCTTCACGTAAAGTCTTGTCGCGTGTATAACCTTTTTCACAGTCTTCATCTGCTTTGTGTGAGTCGAAATGGGCAGAGGGTTGCTCACGCTGGTAGAACTCGGGGATCGATTACCCAGGCACTGTCCAGCACTGCTTAAAAAAGAAAAATTTGGCAGATCCCACGTACCGTGGGAATCGACGTTATGCGAAGCATGCCCGGGATGGTGACTGTGGCGTAATTTTTCACATTGAGCGAACCGTTACGGAATGACGCTAGAGAAATGTGGAAGTGGTATACGTACACTCATATGTTGAAGAGCCGCATATCTATTATATAAACAGCTGTTTACAATTGCGTAGCGTTCGCAACAGACATACGGGTGTTACCTACACCAGACGCGGTAAGCTGATAGGCAGTGCTTATACTCATCAATACTGGGTAGCGCGAATCCGAACAGGACAAAGAAGGAACACAGACCCACAGGACAGGCGTAAGTCGCAACTAAGCTTCATTCAGGCAAGTTTCCCTAGATATATACACAGCCGAATGGCACGCGCAGGCGTACTGCACGTACGTTACAGTCACAGTTACAGAGTTAATGCGTATACTTGTCCGCTATGACGGAGAACGCACCACGTTTCACGAACCCGTGTGTATGTGTAGAAGGGGTTCTTGACAGTTCTCGAACAAGGTCATCATCACCGTGATCAGTGAGCACCAGCAGCTGGACCGGACTTGTTAATCGGATCCGTTTGTGATCGCGGTTACGAGGGGTCTAAGGGTAGTGAACTGCGAGGTATAATACAGCTGGTGGAAATCCTGGATGCCTCTTACGATGAAATGATCTATGATGCCTCCTGTCGTGGACATGGCAGCGAGGTCTTTTGATGTCCTCGCCACATCCAATCCGTCTTTCACGCAATATAAGGACCGAGCATTTTTGGGTCTTGATAAATCAATGTTAAAGACAGCGGTAATATGAGAGGCCTAGTTCTATCAGCAGATTTATTGTAGGAATCAGTGACGCCGGTTTTTGCGTAATCCACGTGGTCCACGTTGCGGACCACGTGGACGGGTGGATTGTACTTGAGCGTCTTCCAGGGGTGTTCTGTCTTCAGTTTCGTCACTTTTCTTGCGTTCGCCGCGGTGGTGTAGCGGTTAAGGTACTCGGCTGCTGACCCGAAGGTCACGGGTTCGATCCCGGCCACGGCGGTAGAATTTAGATAGAGGCGAAATGCTAGATACCTGTGTTCTGTGCGATCTCGGTACACGTTAAAGAATACCCAATGGTGAAGACTTCCGGAGCTATTCGATACGGCGTCTCTCATATTATATCGTGGTTTTCGGACATAAAACCCCAATAATAATTATTATTATTATCACTTTCCTTGCGTGTCAATGTGTGTGTTCGCGGTTACTGTGTTGGCTGAGACTGTGTATCACCTGTGGCACATACCCGCATAAAATTAACTCTGGTTTACGGGTATGTGCCACACGTGACTGAGAGAAAGGGTTTCACGACGTACGCGACAGGTATTTTGCGTTATTTATGTCATGACCAGTGAATCGTGTTCGTCATAAACTGATCCCCTGCTAGGCCAATTTTGGTATACTACAAGGTATGGAGACGACCAAGAGAGCGCCCAGACGTAGGCGGCTAGATAGATAGATAGATAGATAGATAGATACGTAGATAGAAACGGCCAAAGTGCCTGAGGTTCGCTAAGAAATGCTTCGCATTTAACACATATTAAAGACGATAGTCTTTCTTGGGGAACTTAAACGCAGAAATTTTGGTCTGTCTTTCTGTCTGTCTGTCTTTCTGTTTGTCGGCACGTCCCTCGATTCAGCCACTCGGCCAAAGTTGAACCACTTGCCCAAGGGCCAGCCGTCTTGAACTGGTTCGGCTGTTCATACTTGTGAACGTTGTCGATCAAAAAGTAAATATCATGCATATCTGAGGTGCAACATCACTAGGTAAGTATTAGGTGGCGTGTTCCTTTAATAGAAAATGCATACATACGTAATTGTAAGGACCCTAGTTTCTTAAGCTGCGCTGAAAATGCATAAGAATGGAAGCTTGAGCGAGTTGGTATGCGTTCATCTTTGTTGAAACAGCGCTCACTAGACGACGACGAAGAAGGCACAGGACAGGCGCTGCCTGTCCTGTGCCTTCTTTTACTTCGTCGTCGTCTAGTGAGCGCTGTTTCAACAAAGCTGAAAATGCGACTGCGCTGAAATTTGCCTTCCTCCGTGCCCTTCGCATGAGCTCATTGTTGTGTTTCGGTTTCGGTTCTGTATTGCACTGTACGAATGCCATGGGTTGGTGTTGAAAAACTTTAGTTTTGAGAAGGCCAAGAAGGCGAAAAAAAATATTTAAAAAATGAAAAAGCAGCGTTGTGGGCGGCGTTCAGGCTGCCGGTTGTGGGCACCGCTCTGGCGTTCCTGTTTTACCCAGGTGACGTGTAAATAAAAGAGTGTGTGGAGAGTACTCGTTGAGTGCGGACGTTTCTCTGCAAAGGTCTTCGCCTGCTGCTGCGCCGGGACTACCAGCACGCAACACAGCACTCATGTTTCCCGACGTATTGCCAGATGGCGTCCATATCTCACACAGCGCCTCTTCTATCGTCTTTACACGACATTTGCAGCGAAGCACGCAGATACGCGGCCAATTTTTCTTCTTTAGTTCTTTCTCCAGCCTGTTGCGTCAAACACCATATCACGCAGTAGGCTGAGCAGTGCTCACGAAAGAACAACGTCCTCGGTAACATTTATACTCGCTTACACGTAACTATCGGCAACATTAATTGTTTTGCATCATACATAACACTGCACACTTCCGAGTAATCTGCAAATATATCGTTCATGCATCTGGGCTGATTGAAACTTTGACGAAGCTCCAAGAGAATGAGCTCGGATGCACAGAGACAGAGGTGTGCTGGAATTCTGGCCAGCATTGAGGATTGCCAACGTCGAGTGTATGAGCAGAGTACACCTGCAATACGTTTCTACGTGCGGTGTCACACCACCTCGTGCCGATAAGGAGAAACCAATCAAAGTTTATACATTGTGTCTGTCAAAGGTTGCATACATCGCGTGCGGTACCTTTGAAAAGTACGACGGAGCTTTATAGCATTAGACGCACTGCCGAGGGTAACGGCTTTTTTTAGTTGCGCAGGCAACCTTCAGTTTGAGTTTGAAAACATCCCGTCCAGCCGCTGTCATGTCATAGGTCCACAAAGTACGTAGCCTACCCATCGTTTCTGACAACAACGCTGTCTTTGCATTTCTTCGATGCTGGCTCCTTTACCGGCTTCGTTGGAATTAGACAAGGAAGTTCATGCTCACCTTGAATTTAGAACGATAATTAATACGGCCGCTGTCATGCTTAGCTGTCTATTTACTGCCCACGACGATCATTTCTTAACACAGCTCTTGACGACGAACTACAAGACACACGTCTCAATACAGGGGCGAAGGATCGCGAATGTCGATCAACAAAGACAGCTACCACTGTTGCTATTTTTTTTAATAGACGTCTATATGATAAATGAGGTTAGTATCTCCCGAACTTCGCGTAATGACAGTAGGTCAGTGGACAACAGACAGCGGTGGACGCTTTTGTCAGCTCAAAAGTTGTCGACAGCCGCTGTGACCCCGACTTCGTCCTCTCGGACTTCTAGAGACAGCGCCTGTCCGTCAATTTGACGAGCAAAAGAATAACGCAACGCCTGCGCGAAGGCCGCTGCATAGGTCCGCACAACACTCGTGAAATGTCAGCAATCTTGCGTGAAGCGCGCATAGCGGGCGAGCTCCGCATGGCAACAGTGTCAGTTCGTTCAGTTCGTTGTGATGGCTCCATCGCAAAGGGCGTTCACACTTCACCTTTCAAAGGCAGCCGCACGGGCAAAAGACGCAGCGTGAGCTGCCGATCCGGCGGAAAGATCAAGGCGAGAAATTGTAGCGCCATCTTCAGACGTGTGTGGAAGGATATTCAATGTCGCTGATTAATGTATACGCGAATAGAAGGGATCTAGTGTGTATCTACGTTAAATCGTGCCTGTTGCTGTTTATATCTTGCGTGAGTTTTATATGGTACACGGGCCCGAAGTATTTATGAGAAGGTAACCTTATTCGATATGGGCGCGCGTCAGAGAAATAAATGCATGGGATCAAAAATAATACGGAACTGCTCAACATATATATATGTGGTGGACCACATGATGTTGTCATTACTTGGCACGTGCAACAATTTTTGTAACGTAGACTTACTATTACTATTATAAGACTACAGAATCTTTTGACTGAGCACAGGAGAAAATCATTGTTATATTCCATCGTCGTGCCTGCTGATATAGTTACGAAGAATCGGAGTGATGCGACATGTGTGTCGCATTTATAACATGTCTTGTAGTTTGCATCCTGAGGAAATTTCGCACTATGGCACTCCAAAATGCGTCTGCGGAAAGCGGAAAAGTGTATATTTTGTTGTACTAATATAAAAATAGACGACTTTCAGCTGAACGCCGCGGCAAACTTAATAATTTTCATAGACATAGCAGTATTGCCCGGCAACTATAGCTTGCGCTTGCACAATCTGCACAAATTCTCAGTACCGACCACGTTCTATTATGAACAGCACTTTTTTAATATATACGAGCGTATATGTCTTAACGCTCGCATGGTATTGAGACGTGCTTTCTGCGGGGTGGATGACTAGTAAACTCGCCTTTAGCTTGCCGGGTCAGCCTCTTTCATCGACCGCTCCGACAGTCATGGTGAGCCGTCAATAACGGTGACGATACTCGATCATAATTTATAGTTAAATTTACACAAAATCGTGAAACAGAGAAAGATATAGTGAAGGAAACCATCATCAGACCAGAGGCGTGCTGTGAGTCCTTTTAGTGATTTTTGGGTGGACATCAGCCTAATGGACTTCTACTTTGCAGTAGCGCAGCGAAAGACATGGATACCCAGAAAAAAAGATGGCTGGTCCCTCCGTCATAGGAATTGGCATAACACGAAAGTGAAACGTGTCGTCACAGAAGTAGTTGATTGTTTTTAGTGCATTGATGTATGAGAGCTTGTACAATGTCTATACATTGCTTCGCATTTGTGGCAAAACTGTGACTTTTCTCTTGCTAATGCCTTAGTTCAGTGCCAGTTGTATCAGTTATATGATTTGGGACTGCCGGCTCTAACGCAGCCCACTTTCCCGTTTTCTAGCATCTAAATAAAAAAAAAGAAATGTCTTGGCTACCTACACGCAGAAAAGATGAAAGAGAAAAAGCTGACAGGGTTGCTTATTCATTCGCCTAAGATGACTCGAAGGCGAAAGCCATCTTCTCTTTTGAGTCGATGTGGTGATCCTCCCCCGCCCCCCTCAGAAAGCTTTCTGCACGTGACGTGATTTAGCACTGCCTCCAGTATTGGAGGCATTGCAAGCTTTCTGCACCACAGCTGGTTTTGCACTGCCTACGTGATCGGCCCACGCTTGACCGCATGATGATGTCATGTGATGACGTCATCATGTCACGTCACCTTATAGGACAGCACAGTGACGCCACAATTTTCTGTGATCTGTGACGTCATTAAGACGTAATATGGCGACGTCATCACGTAAAGATGACTTTTTGCATCACTCGTGTTGACGCCGACGTTGCAAGACGACGGTCGACAATCAATTTTCGAAGTTTGATGGGGCATCTATAAGGCTTCGGCATTAGAAAAGTCACCGTTTCGCCTTAAGGGCGAAGCACTGAATGCGATAGCAACCAATCAGAATGTCACACGAAGAACGACAAGCAGCTCGAAACTTACTGCTCGCTGCTCAAGCACAAAGGACGCAGTGGAAGAACACACACAGGGCGAGTGCGAACTAACAATGGTCAAAGCTCGACACTTGCAGCACGCTGCCCAAACACGAAGAAGAACGCACGAAAAGAACGCACAGGTATACACAGGACGAGCACGAATTAACTGCCAGAGTTGTTACTTCAACTAGCCCCTACTTTGGCTCTTCTAGCTAGCAGCTCACTACTTTCGCGAACGCGACCACTGCAGCTAGCGAAGTGACCTTCTTGCAGTCTATAGATTGAACGCAATCTTTGCTGTGAAAGCACAATACTTACAAACCTCGCCTTCAAGAAATAATTAGCGTGCGAGCACCGGTGACTATGCCCTGTATGTGAAAGTACAAGTCGGAGGCGCACATCTCAACTCCGGCGAAACACTAGAGAGTTTTACAATTGGGAACCCAGGGAGCTAGGGGACCCAAGGATTTTGCGAGCCGCCAGGGCGCATGCGCAGAACGCAAGCCACTCTCGGACTCTTGCGCTCGCGTTGTCCCAATACTTTATGTCCCAAGACCCTGCAGCACCCTCCTCTGGGCGGCGAACAAAATCAGAGATCGCGCAATTCCTCAACAGAAGAAAAGAGACGGTGCTTGGCAGTGGCACGTGAAGCCACGGCTCGCGTTCCCTACCGGCGTCGATTCTGGTCACTGACACATCTGTGTGATATACACTGTGATTCTGCTTCAGCCGTCTTGTTCCTTCCCTCCTGAGGCATAAGCCTACCAGGGCCAAAGCGTTCCCGCTAGCTCACGCCACCACGAGCCACGTGGCGCTCTTTTTCGCTGGCCGACTGACCACGAGTGGCGCGGAACTACAACCCCAAAAAACTGGCCGCGTATCTGAGTGTTTCGCTGCAAATGTCGTTGAAAGACGATAGTAAACTGCCGGCCGTACTACATGATTCCTCCTCCTCTATGTTGAATCGCCGCATCTGGCTCATAGCGTCGCATTTTCAGCGCAGCCTAAGAAACACTAGGGTCATTAGAATAACGTATCTATGTACTTGAAAAGAACCCTATTGAGCGACCGCCTGTGAAACTCGGCACTGTGTGTGTGATGTGACATGTGTCTATCCTCCTCCTCTCTCTCTCTCTCTTTTATTCCTCTTTTCCCCCTCCCAATGTGTAGGGTAGCAAACTGGACGCATAGTCTAGTTAACCTCCCTGCCTTTCCTACATTGCTTCTCTCTCTCTCTCTCTCTCTCTCTGTATTTGCTAGTAAAGGAACACACCACCTAATACTTACGTATTGATGTTGCGCCTCAGATATGCGTAATATTTGCTTTTTGATCGACAATGTTCACAAGTATGAACGCAGCTACCAGTTCAAGATGGCTGGGCGTTCAGCAAGTGCTTAAACTTAGGCCGGGTGGCTGAAATTGAATGGTGTGACAGACAGACAGACAAACCAAAGTTTCTGCGTTTAAGTTCCCCAAGAAAGACTACCGCCTTTAAAATCGAAAAGCGAGTGTGGGTCGACAGCGATACGACGCAAACGCAACGCGGGCAATGATGCAGCATGACTGGCATCTCGCATAATTTTAATTTCGTCACGTGTAGCGTCCCGCGCGTTTCACCCAGCACCGCGTGTGTTTGTCTTCTGCCGCTAGTATCCAAACATCTCGCCCTTTCCTGACTGTGAACAGTCACTGATGCTTTCACTTCTGGCAAACAATGCGTATTTTCGCGGGTGACAGCACCAAGTAAGCGGATTAGCGCAACGCGAAAAGAATTCGTGCAGCCGCTTGGTTACTCCACCACAGGTCCATAATCGTTTCACCTTCTCCGTATACTTGGGTAACACCTTCACGCTCCTTCAATGCATCAAAATATCAACACCTGCGTATACCTGATGAGGCAGATGACCCGCATGCATGCAGCGCAGTCCGCAAGCTGCCGCCGTTGCCTCGCGAAACAGCGCAAGCCGCGACGGCAGCGGAACCGTGCAGCAGCATCTCAGCGAGGTCAGCGTCACATGCACTGCTGCCGTAACACAGGATGTTCTCTTCGGCGCAGGAACAGCAACCGACGGTATTTTTTTCCTTTTTCTTTTCTTTCGTTCGATGGTCGCGGCGCGCAGCCCCTCCCACCGTAATTGCCGTCGTCGGCTGCGCGGGGGTTTACAAAGACAACGCAAGGGAGCGAAAAAGAAGGCCCATCGGGTGTTGCCTGTACCACCGCCCTGTTCAGCGACCGTATGGTCCCGCGCGCGAAGGATGGTTCGAATTTTAATGAAGTTCCCGTCTCTTCGCTTGGTCAGGCGGCAACGGTCAATTTGTGCTGCAACCGTCCGCCGCCGCTGCTGCAGCCTCGGCATACGCCAGCCCCGAGTAGCGCGTCAATGGAAAGAAGACGGCACAAAAAAAAAAAAAAAAAAACAGACAATATTGGGCAACGGAAAGGGGGAGGAGGTTGGTTGTATTCAGATAAGGGGTCCCCCCCTTTCTTGGCAGATGTTTTTTTGAAGCAATGTGTTGTGGTGCCTCAAGCCACGCTGAAGGAAGGTCCTCGAAGGCTCCGTGGTGGTTCCTTGGCGGACCTCTTCTTAAGCCTCGAGGCATTTCGCACGGCTCGGACCGGGAAAGGAAGTCATCGCGAAGAAAGTTGCGTGGTCTTCTTCGGGGCAGCGCTTACTTTTGTTTGTGTATTCCTGTACGTGATGCAGTTCGGCGCCTCGGCCTTTTCCTTAATGACCCGACCGATGTGTCTGGCGCGTAAAACAAAGACGCTTCGTGTACGAACTGGTGATCCATGCGACGTCAGCGTCGTCTAAGGAGAGAGAGGGAGTGGGAAGGGGGGGGGGGAGGGGGTACACGTTGTCGAACGTCACCGTGCCCTTTGATTACACGGTGGGTGATCGATGTACGAGAACTGCCATAGGTCACGAGGTGTGTATGGGTCGACGTGTGTATGTCTTTACGATAGGATTCGTACAGGGAGAAATGGATGTTCGTGAAGCATCGTGGCATACTGTTTCAACAAAGGCCGATCACTCGTATTTTTTTTTTGTCCCGTTTAAGACCCAGCTGAAAGTAGATCGAGTTAAAGTGAATTGGGGACTGTGAGATGTATTGATAACGGCGGAATGGATCAGACGCTTCGATGTCATTGAATTGAAAGAAAAAAGAAATTAACTCTCTAATTAGTTTCGAGTCGAAGGTTCGGCACTGCAGTTATTCTGAATCTCCAGCGTCGTGCAACGGGATCGATCACAATGGCCTGATACCTTGTTTCCGCGAATGGTACTGAGAGCGCGCATGGGTTGGGACTGACATATCTGCGAGTTTTTATTCAAGCACAGCTTACGTACACCAATACGTAGAGCGTCATTAGCATGACTACTGAAGGATCGTGCTTCTGTCGATGCCAGAGCGCGAAGGGTTTCATAAAATCGCAGAAAGCGTAGCTATCCCCGGCTTCGCTGTGCAAAACAATGAGACGAGAGTCGAGCAGCGACTCGTTCGCTGTTTTGTCTCAATGCGTAATTTTTCACATTGAGCGAAACGTTACGGAATGACACTAGAGAAATGTGGAAGTTGTATACGCACACTCATATGTTGAAGAGTCGCATATGTATTATGTAACCAGTTGTTTACAGTTGCGTAACGATGCCAACAGCAACATGGGTGTTACCAACACCACACGCGGTAAGCTGATATGTAGTGCTTATATTCTTCAATACTGGACAGCGCGAATCCGAACCGGACAAAGAAGGAACACAAATGCACAGGACAGGCGTTACTCGCAACTAAGCTTCATTTAGGAAAGTTTCCCTAGATATATGGCACGCATCCGAGTGGCACGCGCAGGCGCACTGCACGTACGTTACAGTCACAGTTGCAGTTGTTACAGTTGCGTTACAGTTGTTATGCTTATATTTGTCCGTTATGACGGATAACGCACGCACGTTTAACGAACCTGTATGTGTAGAAGGGGTTCTTGACAGTTCTTGAACAAGGTCGTCATCACCGTGATCACCAGCAGCTATACTGGACTTCGGATCCGTTCGTGCTCGCGGCTACGAGGAGTGAAGTGCGAGGTATAGCACAGCTGGTGGAAATCCTAGATGCCTCTTACGATGAAATGATCTATGATGCCTCCTGTCCTGGACGTGGCAGGGAGGTCTTTTGATGCCCTGTTCACATTCAAGCCGTGTTTCAAGCAGTATAAGGACCAGGCGTTGTTGGGTCTTGATAAGTCAATGTTGAAGTCACCGGTAATGATGAGAGGGCTGGCTCTCTCGCCAGATTTATTGTAGGGAAGCATTGACCCCGGTTTTATTGTAATCCACGTGGTACACGTTGCGGACCACGTGGACGAGTGGATGGTAGTTGAGCGTCTTCCAGGGGTGTTCTGTCTTCAGCTCCCTCACTTTCCTTGGGTCCGCCGCGGTGGTGTAGCGGTACGGTGCTCGGCGGCTGACACGAAGGTCGCGGGCTCGATCCCGACCGCGGCGGTCGCATTTCGATGGAGGCAAAATGCGAGATGCCCGTGTACTGTGCAATCTCGGTGCACGTTAAAGAATACCTGATCGTTAAAATTCCCGGAGCCCTTCGCTATGGCATCTTTCATAATTATATCGTGGTTTTGGGACATAAAACCCCAACAATTATTATTATTATCACTTTTCTTGCGTGTTAGTGCGTGTGTTCGCCGTTACTGTGATGGTTGAGACTCTGTATCACCTGTGGCACGTATACGCATAACATGAACTCTGGTATGCGGGTACGTGCCACACGTGACGGAGAGAAAGGGTTTCATGACGTACGCGGCAGGTATTTAGCGTTATTCATATCATGGCCAGTAAGTCGTGTTCGTCTTACACTGATCCCCTGCTATGCCAAATTTGGTATATTACAAGTTATGGAGACGACCAGGATAGCGCCCAGACGTAGGCGGCTAGATAGATAGATAGATAGATAGATAGATAGATAGATAGATAGATAGATAGATAGATAGATAGATAGATAGATAGATAGATAGATAGATAGATAGATAGATAGATAGATAGATAGATAGATAGATAGATAGATAGATAGATAGATAGATAGATAGATAGATAGATAGATAGATAGATAGATAGATAGATAGATAGATAGATAGATAGATAGATAGATAGATAGATAGATAGATAGATAGATAGATAGATAGATAGAAACGGCCAAAGTGCCTGAGGTTCGCTAAGAAATGATTCGCATTTAAAAAAGAAAGAAAAGTGCTGGAGCCACTGACACGATGTACAGCACTCATAAATTCAAATGCAAACAATCATGAACCCGTACCCAAAATACATTATTTTCTTTTTTGAATTTACATGAACTTCTAGCAGTTGCTCAACATGGACTGCTAAACGTAGGTACACTTGAGGCTACTGCGTGCATAGAAGCCGCCCACCGAACGATTAAATCTCAGACTTCTGCGTAGTTGAGTTTAAAGCCGCCAATTGCTGCGCACGTATCTGTTTATGAGCTCGGCAAACCGACATGGAAAAATATGGCGAATAATTTTTTTCTTTCACTGAAAACGAAACAATAGAAAATTCAGGCACACGCCAGCCACCAGTGCATAAGAAAAAGATAAAGTGTCTACCTGCTTGATCAAATGGCGTAAAAAGAAAAAAAGGCCCGACACGTACAACTCGCACAATATTGCAATAAAAATACCACTAACTTTCACACTCCTCCACCTCTTGCACCAATGTAGGGTCGCATACCGATTATTCTTAACTGGTTAACATCACTGCTTTCCCCTGTATCCTGTTTTTCTTCCTTCCTTTCTAAATCGGATTATGTTACATTTTAACTCTTAGTTGTTGTTCTTGTTCTGTAATAGCATATATGCAATGGAACCTCGCAACCAGTAACACTGAAGTAACAAAATTTAAGTTCGCGATACAACGAACGCAACACTGCTTTGTATGCAGAACCTTTTTTCCCGGATCCTTTATAGTTTGACTTACTTGGGCTTACCTGCCAAGGGTGATTCATTGGGATTAGCTATGTAACAGAGTAGGCCACCTAGTTAATATAAGCGACTGTATGCAAAAAAAAAGAGATCAATTCTCATATGCCCTGACAGTGCCCTCAATTACGGGATACGTACGTCACTCACAAGCAAACAAGACTGGGACGAGGCCATCTCAAGCACCGAACTCAAGATCCAATCCACGGCCGTACAGAGGGCCCTTGAACGAGCGGATAATTATGGCCTCCCGATACCGACATGGGAGCAGCCAGCGGCGAGCCGGGGGTTCCAACAGGTCCCCCCCCGACTGGTCCCTCAGGAACTCCAAAAAGTTCTTTATCTGTCTGTCTGTCGTGTATTCTAACTTTTCAACTGCTGCCGAGGAAAGCTGCTTCTTGGAGAACATTCCGGGAGTGGTAAAATACAAGAACGTTTTTCTAGAAACATGTTTACAAGATGTGCCCACGTCCCTGAATATTGAGCTCTTCAGCAAGATGACGACGTTCGGCGACATATCACGACGCTCGCGGCGCTCAGCGGCGGGCAGGTGAAACAAAATGAAGATCGGGCCACGCGCGGCGCGGGTTCGAGCGAAATAGCAGCGCGTTCGTCTCGCACGGCTGCTAATGCTGCTAATTAAGTAAATTTCGCACCGCCGCTCGGCGGCGGGGCCCCCTTAATCTCGCGTCGTTCCTCAAATGCCTCTCGCTCAACGTTGTTCCGATGTTTCTCCCGCGGCTTCCCCCCTTCATCCAGAGGGCGCTTCTGCCGGCTGTACCTTGATTGTTGGCGCGCCGCCTAGCAGTCGGAAACGCTGTTGCTGATGTTTTGGTGTCGTTCTCTTCGGGTTAGTTCCGTCTCGCTGTAAGTGCGTGCTCGAAGCTCTAAGCGCGCTGCGCTGATGTTATCACCCCGCAGAGTGAGAGCTATGCGTGTGAGTTTTATGTTTGTGGTTTCAAGGAAGAGAGAAAGAAAGTGTGTGTGTGTGTGTGTGTGTGTGTGTGTGTGTGTGTGTGTGTGTGTGTGTGTGTGTGTGTGTGTGTGTGTGTGTGTGTGTGTGTGTGTGTGTGTGTTGGAGAGGGTGATAGAAGGAGGGCTCAGGGGAACTGCCATGGCATGCAAATTACTGAAATGAGCGAGGGAGGCGGAGTCATAGTAGCACGCATGTGTGACTTTATTCTATTGTCATAACAGCGGATGACCAACACTAACGAACCGTAGCCAGCGTTAATTAGCACTAACCCACAATAGCCAACAGTCAGTGAGTGCTGCTGTTGTATAAGTATAAATACTGTAAGATTTATAGAAACTATAATACTTTCTTCAAAATTATGGAATAGCTTAGCGCACATTTTGTCTTTAGTATAGTGTGAATGATAGTTCGTATGTCCTATATACTTTACGATCAGTTCAGTTTCTTTTCTTTTTTTTTCTTTTTTTTTGCCGAGTTCTATCCTAGAAAGGTTCTCTCTCTTTCCTTCAGACCAAAATACTTCTTCAAAAACCCCAGTTATATAAGTAATATAGCGTTTGGTCGAGGCTCCTGCTTTTGTCATCAAGTACAGGGTGTTTCAGCTAACTTGCGCCAAGTATACTTTTTAATTTCGCGCGCTCTAGAAAAAAGCTGGAAAAAAATTTAACAGGGCAGTTATCTTAGCATAGATGAAGCAATTCGAAGTTGCTTAACAAACGTTACAACTTTCCTATTTAATATTTTTGTTATAGTTACTATTTTAAATGTTAGTTAAGCAGTCTTGGTTAATTACCCAGCTTATCGGATTGGCAGTTATACTAGCATGGATAAAATATTCTGACGTTTCAGAACAAGTGCTACAACTTTTGCATTGAAGATTTTTCTCTATAGTCAATATTTAAAAAAAATCATTAAGCAATCTTTGTTAATTGCTGAGCTTAGTGGATTGGAAAAAATAATCTGACGTGCTCTATATGGCTCAGAACAATACTACGATTATTGGAGACGCGTAGCGCCCATGCTTAATTTTTTAATACTTGGTGCTTTTTAGCTGAAACACCCTGTATATGTGTACACACAGGGTGAGCCATATCTGTATACATGGTTGGTTCTGAAAAACCACCGCGCGCAATGATTAACGCCCTTCTTCCATCCAAGCAAACCACAAGACTCCTACTACCCGAACCCTGGCCCAGTGGCTGTGATATTACCTTGCTGAACGGCGATGGCTGACTGGATTTTGAGCCACTAGCGGACGTATTTAAATGAATGCACTCTAAAACAACGCAAAAAAAAAGGCTTCGGCGGACGACTCGCGAGTTCTTGTTGCATGTAAAGAAGTCCGCGATGTGTACAAATTGATTCGAAGCGCTTCACTCCCCAGCCTCTGTCATAGCTCCTGGCTACTATGTTGATTCGAGGCGTTAAACGCCGGAAATCTATCAATAAACCGGGCCATTCGCCTTTTCACACGAATAAGCCGTATCGTAGGAAGAAAAAATCAATAGCTCGTAAATCGGTAATTTGTAGCACCTTCTGAGCACTGAGGTTTAGCGATTCAATCGAATACGTCGGTTTTCGAAAAGCAGCTCGCAAACACCGAAACAAATCGAAACAATCGAAAGCTCTCGTCTTCGAATAAACTTGACGTGACCTCTGCGCGAAATTCGTTTTAAGAAATTGCATATGCAGGCCTATTTACATTAATAATGCCCTCTAGAAATCAACAGATGCCCAAGCCTGCAAATGCGACGCAGTTGTTTTCGTGTTGGCTGCTATCAGCGATAAGATCAAACGTGCATCACCCGATGCACGTATAGACTATTGTGTTCGCCAAAAGGTGCGAAGACAGATACTATATACGCTGTCATGCATTGTTTAAAGAAACGCTAACAATGAACTTGTTTAAGTAACAGATTGGTTTGTTTAACTCAATGTGCATTCGTGAATGGGAGGCGTTGTTAATGAATGACATGAACTTATATCGAGCAGATGTGATATACTGTGTGCGCTAGCTGAGGAGCTGGGGTCTCCCTGTTCTCCTGAAGCATAATTATTAAGAATAGAATGCGCTCTTATCAATTACTCTTCCCCAAGGCTACCACAAGTGTTCTAATCTCTCATGTTCCAACGGAAACAGTATTCGGATATTTCTAACAGGGGCTTATGTTTAAATACGAGTACAGTAGCATGTACAGTTCGATTTGCGCTCGAGGCTTGGAGTTGTCGTAAACCACAGATAATCTGTCACGCTACTTGGATTTTTCGTACAGAGTATTCGTGTTAGTAATTATTTACGTCATTAATTTTTAACGAAAGGAAGGACAAAGTGGCGTGCTGCGCATCTCCTTTCAACCCTCTTAACGGATCTGCCGTTAGCTCTGAAGGAACAGTTAAGTCTGACGTACTCTCCAGAAATAAAAAAAAGAAAGAAATAATAATAGAGGAGTTACTGAAGAAGGGTAATGGGGATTCCTATTAATCGCTAAGACTTAAGCTGCAGTAAGTCCTTGCTACGCAAACGTTTTTGTCAGTATGCGGTCGCTATGACCGGTAGTCGAACAAGCCACTTCTCGCTCAGCAGTACGGAACTGTCCGCCTGAAGCCACCAATGTTGGGTTTAACGAGACACTAAAGTGAAACAATAAATCAGTTTATACTGATAAATTACTGTTTGAAAACTCTTTTGTCGTTGATTTCAATGTCACAGTTTCATTAACAGAAAAAAGGAAAACGAAGGTCGAAGATTCCTTTTTAAAAAATGAATGTCAGCGTGACGTCACGAGTTTCGGAGTGCTTTTTTTAATTTTGTAAAACTTGGTACGTTATGTCAACGGCTCTCTCAGAGGACAATGTACTTCATATTTACCAATTAATAAGTACATAGACCATAGAGGACGCCGTCAAAAATCTCTGACGTCACAGCGATTGGCGCGGGAACGTCAAAGGGGCATCGCGCTACCTGCATTTCTTTTTTCGCACGTATTCTAGCGTACCAAGCGTCTCCTCCCGGCAAGAGTGGTGTTGTTTTCGGAAGTGTGGAAGGGTAATAATTTGCCAATGCAAGAAAAATCGCTTTTCTCTTCAGTGTCCCTGTGAGCGGTGCAAATGCTCGGAAACGTTGAATTAACGTAAAGCTTTGTTTAGGCGGCCGTTCACACTTGCAGATTTTTTTTTTCTTTACGATCTTTACGTTCTTCTTTTGGAATTAGCTAGAAAGCTATCTCCTGCGTTTTTGTCTGCTGCTATTTGCGACGCGTACTAATTTCACTGGAAGGCAATCAACGGTTTGTTCATGGTATGCCTCAATACTTCGCACATCGCAACTGTGTCATAACCCCCTGCAGTTGTGTTATTGTTATGGCGCTCGACTGTGGACCCAGAGGTCGCGGCATCTAAATCTTGACGGCGCGGTTGCATTTCGATGGAGACGAAACGCTAGAGGCCCGTGTGCTTAGATTTAGGTGCACGTTAAATAACCCCAGGCGGCCGAAATTTCCGAAGCCCTCCGCTACGGCGTCTTTCATAATCATATCGTGGTTTTGGTGCGTAAAACCCCAAAAATAATTATTTAAACCTTGAATCAACATAACGTTGTTTAGGGGAATGTTGTTAGGGGAATCTTGTTGTTCCGCTTTTGGAATTATCCAGAAAGATATCTCTTGCCGGTGCAGAGTCTGAAGCCATTTGCGATGCGTACGAATTTCACTTTATAGCAATCAGCGGTTTGTCAACGACTTGCCTCCCTTCTTTTACACATCGCAACATCGTCATGCTTCGCCCACTGCACACATAGTTCAACGTAACTTAGTCTGAGACGTTCGTCTGAACTTAAAATTGTCCCAGTAGCAAAAAATCACAGCATATCCACGGAGTGAATGATGATGAGTGGGCGAAGCTGCGGAGGTTCATCGGTAAACCGTGAATCTTCCGTGAATTCTGCCCAGTACATCATCACCGACGTGAGATCGGGCGCGTTTATACTAAAGGTTCGATGAGTTATGACGACTTGCAGCTCACTTTAATTTTACATGTACGCTGTGAATTTTCATTGTTTAGAAAACCATTGCTTTAGAAAACATCTGGCGTCTTTCTTTAAGCAGCTGGCGTCTTTTCATTTTGCTTTGGAAACATCTGGCGTTCTTTCGTTTTGCTTTTACAAAACATCTGGCGTCTTTCGTTGGTTTATTTCATCAATCAACGGCGTTTTGAACAAAATTTTTATTGTTTAATCACGCACAGGAGAAATCTCACCAGGCACTACCTTGGAGGTAAACAATGGCTGCTAATGGGAATGAGAGACAGAAGAAGTCGGCTTTTAGCTAACACTTACACTTCTACTTCTACTAACGTTTCCTACTGGAACATGCCAATGGCTGCTAATGGGGAATGAGAGACAGAAGAATTCGGCTTTTAGTTAACGCGCACGCTGCGAATTTTTTATTGTTCAACAACGCACAGGAAAAATCTCCCACCGGCACCACCTTGGAGGTCAAAGCGTAAGAATGGTTACGCACTACGACTACTACTACGACTACGAGGGACGAACGGGTGCCGCCTTAAGGAGCTTCGCCCCTAAAACAACGACGTATACGCGCCAAACTTTTGTTTTTCAGCCCACCGGTTCTCGCACTGGCCTCTCCTACGGCGCCCTCGTACTATTTTATACTTATTTGTATACTTTCCCGTTTTCCGGCGCGCTGTTTGTCGCTTCAGCTTTTGGGACGCGCCTCATCGTTTTTCTTTTTTTATACGTTCTTTTTTTCTTTTCTTTTTCTGTTCCGCAGCAGTTGGGAGCGTCGGCGTCCGATTGCATCGATGTCATGTTCGTCGCCGCTGCGCGTACACCCGCCGCCTGTTTTCGGGGATCGGTGTGTTCCGCCCTTCGCCTCCTCGCCTCTTCCGCTCACCTGTTTGTCGATGCATTAATATGCATGGCCCGTCGTCGTCGCCAGCCAACAACGGGCGCCCAGCCAGCTACAGAGCAGCCGGAGCGCAAGGAAAGGAAGCGATCGCGAACGGAGGGGAAACAAAAAGGAAAAGAAAAGATAGAAGGAGAAGGGTGCCAGAGCCGATGAAACGGGATTAGAGAAAAATAACATATGCGACTGACGAGGCCTGCTTTTGCTTGAGTACGCCTATATCTATTTGTTTTTGTTTTTTCGAGCATCTGCTGTCCTCGTCTAGACCGAGTTCTTGGAGTAAGAAGATATTAGCGATTCTTATGGTCCATGGCAACGTATACGAGAGAAGCGGAGAACGCGGTTTTGTAATGCATGCTCACAGTTACAGGCAATAAAAGCGATCAAATGAAGGGCTCGATTTCTCCGCGAGAACTTCAGAACGTGTTATTATTATTAAGGCGAAAGCCTATAAATGCCAAATCATTCACTTATGTTATGCAAGTACCATGGCTAAGGATGCTAAGTGAGTGAGTGAGTGAGTGAGTGAGTGAGTGAGTGAGTGAGTGAGTGAGTGAGTGAGTGAGTGAGTGAGTGAGTGAGTGAGTGAGTGAGTGAGTGAGTGAGTGAGTGAGTGAGTGAGTGAGTGAGTGAGTGAGTGAGTGAGTGAGTGAGTGAGTGAGTGAGTGAGTGAGTGAGTGAGTGAGCTTAGCAGATAATTTATCTTCCATCGTCTTCTTTAAATGAATGAATGAATGAATGAATGAATGAAACATTAAGCCAACAGATGTGAACCTATACGAGGAGGCAGCATCCTTATAGGGAGAAACCACAACAAAGGAGATGAAATAAAAGAGAGAAAGGGGGTTAGTCTAATCGCATTTATGCGGCATACCACGCATAAAGCTGTGATGCTTCAGACGATGCACTGGCACCGGTTTGCTAATGTTGTCTTTTTGAAAATGGGTTTCTTATTCAATGGAGAGCGGTAGCGGCGATTATTTACATGAATTAGCACGTTATTGATACATGACGAAGTATACGGCCTCGTTTGCAATTCAAGCGCCACGCGGCGAGTTACGTAAAGTGCGAATCTAAACACAGCGCAACGCTAGAACGGCATGAAGAAGCGACGGAAAGGCAGTTTGCTTTGTGCATTCTGATCTGTGTTTACATCTTTGTGTTGAGTTTTTGAAGTCCGCCCTGAAAATTCAATTGTTCAGGCGCTTACGTAAAGCTCTCAAAAGCGATCAAGATAGCCTTTTGTCGCTCGTAGCTCGTTGTCCACGGTTCGCCGACTTCCTGAAATTGTTTAGGTGCAATGAAAGTATGCGGCACTGGCGACAATCATTATATTGCCACGCGCCCTACTTTCTTTATTTTGATATGATCGAGTTTCACCCACAAAAACAGTTAGCGCCGCTCGGCGCAGGCCGCGCAGCAATGTTTGGGAAGCTTCGCGACTGTTTCAGATTGTTCCGTCAAGGTTACGCGCAGGAAGCTACTAGTCAAGCTTATTCGAGAGCTTACGCGAGCACAGCGATAACGCTCGAAGGTTCAATCACTGATGCGTAAAAGACGACGCGTTCCGCCGATCATCAGACTACTGACGGCCGACGACCGTGATCGCCGCTACCAGTGCACGGAATTTAATGACTGTACTTTGAGTTAAATTTCTGGGCACAGGTTCGCCCAACGAAGAGTTTCGTCCCAACCAACGTGACTGCCGTCTTCTTCGCCGTCACTACCACGTGACAATAGTGACACGAAAAGAAGCGAACGGGCGCGATAATGAAAGATAGGAGCAAACTTGACGCTTCGAGTAAAAGAAAAGACGTTACTTATAGCCCTTGCAAGGACCGCGGCAAGGCGTCGTTACCCCATTTGGGTATAGGTGTTGATATATGACGTGCTTGCCGTCTGAAAACTCCCTTCCCGTGGCAGGTTTAAGCGATAGATTTGTGGCGTGCGGCGAGTGGACGGTGACTTAGGCATCTTGGTATTTCAAATCAAAGGAAGAAAGGAAAGTTCATTGAACCAATGAATACATGCAAGCGCTAGAGGCACTCGTGCACTAAATACTTGAACTAGTGTCAGTATAGCTCATATAAACGCTAGACGCAGAGTTACGTAAACTAGAACAATAGGTTCTACAAGGTAACTGCAAAATAACCACGTTAAGTACAGCATCACACCTCTCAAGGATGGATGGATAGATGAATAAACTTTATTTCGGTCCCTCGGAAGTCGGAACGCGCCCTAGCACGTTGCGGGCCGCTCCCACGTCGGAACAGAAAGACCAAGTCTCTCTGCTGCGTCTCGTAATTACCTCTCAAGGAGGTGTTTAGAAAAAAATATATCATAGACGGTTAAACATCAATAACATTTCAACATAACATTTGCTTGCTAGACATACGTTTACGGGAATGAAAGAAAACTGTTTCTCTTTGTTTCGTTGTTGTTCTCGCTATCTCTCTCTCTCTCTCTTTTTTCTTTCTGCATTACTATCTATTTCTCTCTCATTTTTTCTGTGCTACGCTTTGCTCTCTTCCCTCCTACTTTCCCTCCTCCTCACCATCACATTTGTCCTCCTCACGCTCACTTTCCTTTCCCACCCACTTGCAACACTATACCATACAAGGCTATGCTATGCTCTTCTAGCATGCCTGGATAGCCGAGTGGTTAGGGCTCTCGCCTTCGGATCGAGGGTACACGTGTTTGAATCCCGCCTCGTGAAGAATTTTTTTTAGCAAGAATTTTTCACTTTGTCTCTCTTCACATCTTTCTTTCCGCCTCTCTGTTTGTTTCTCTCTTTCTCTCTCTCTGTAGAGCTCATTCTCAAGGTTATTACAGGCCACGCCGTAGCGGAGAGTAGTGG
This sequence comes from Rhipicephalus sanguineus, assembly GCF_013339695.2. Lineage (NCBI taxonomy): Eukaryota > Metazoa > Arthropoda > Arachnida > Ixodida > Ixodidae > Rhipicephalus > Rhipicephalus sanguineus. Next base: position 116,476,189 of record NC_051181.1, read on the forward strand.
GATTTGCCCCGTTCATGATGATGATAGTTTTTGGGCACGACCACAAACCTTACGCCGAGCTAGAACAGCGTAAACGGAAAAAAATTGGCCGCGTATCTGCGTGCTTCGCTGCAAATGTCGTCTAAAGACTATAGAAGAGGCGCTGCCTGAGATATGGACGCCATCTGGCAATACGTCGGGAAACATGAGTGCTGTGTTGCGGGCTGGTAGTCCCGGCGCACCAGCAGGCGAAGACCGGCGGTGACCAACGCGACCGGCGGGGACGCCAGCCAGCCCGAACACGCGGTTTGGCGCGAAGCGCTGAAGCAGAAGAAACGTCCGCACTCAACGAGTACTCTCCACAAACCGTTTTATTTACACGTCGCCTGGGTAAAACAGGAATGCCAGAGCGGCGCCCCATGGCATTCATACAGTGCAATACAGAACCGAAACCGAAACACAACAATGAGCTCGTGCAGAGGGCGCGGAGGAAGGCAAGTTTCAGCGCAGTCGCATTTTCAGCGCAGCTTAAGAAACTAGGGTCTTTAGAATTACGTGTGTATGCATTTTCTATTAAAGGAACACACCGCCTATTACTTACCTAGTGATGTTGCGCCTCAGATATGTACACAAGTATGAACCTAATCAGCCGTTCAAGATGGCTGGCCCTTGGGCAAGTGGTTCAACTTTGGCCATGTGGCTGAATCGAGGAACGTGCCGACAAACAGAAAGACAGACAGACCAAAATTTCTCCGTTTAAGTATCCCAAGAAAGACTATCGTGTGTTTAGAAAAATTAATTATCACAGACGGTTCACACCAATAACAATTCACATTAAAAAACCTGAACGATATAAAAGTGCTAACGAAGGACACGCACGGCGCTGTGTATATCTATCTTCGTTCGTCCCTGACTCTTGCAATGGTAACGCTATTGATATTTTGCATTGAGAACGTAGTCCCACAGAGGTCGGCGAAATGCAAGTTGATTCTTTTGGCTCCCTAAATCACAGCGAAATAGCCTTTAATACCAGTCTGTAGTACTACTATACATAGTACTACTAATAATGCTATTACTTATGGTTGAATGGCGGAATAGCATAAGCGCGAACGGCTTGAAAGGGGCCGAGCGTTCTCTATATTCGTTCAATCTCAGTTCTCGCAACCGTTATGTAACGGTGCGCTGTGCATCCTATAACGCTTGCTTCCGCAACGAAAACATTGAACTTCTGACATTGCGACGCGGCATTCCGAATCACGAGGGAAATAAAAAAAAAACGCTGCAGACCGCGTGGAAAGTCGTAAGCAGCGCACGACGCAGCGACGATCGCGTTCGCGCCCCCGGAATGCAAAAATGTGCCTAGAAATCTCGCCAGCATCTGTGGTGCCCCAGCTACCCCTTCTTAGTATTCATCCTTATTCAAACGACCGCAACCCGGAGACGATAACAAGCCGAGTGCCGCGGGACAAGCTACGCACGTGCGAGGTTTGTTGACGAGGTTTAATGTTTGTTTGTTTACGCAAACGCTGTTACGCGCATTAAGGATAAAGAAACAAGAAAGATAAAACCGCGAACTTGGAGGAAATGAGCGAAGGGAGCATCGTGGAAGAACGCGCGGTTGCCGTGAAACACGGATACGGCACGGATCTCCTTCACCGAATCTATGAATGCGTGTGTGGTGCGTCGCCACCGGCGGTATACTTTCACTTTCAGAGTGCATTTCGGATTCGGGCTTCGGGGCACGTCGCGTGTGTATGAAAATGCCGTCCGCGTTGGGGAAACGCGCCGGTTGCCGGTGTTACCTCATCGATAACATCTTAATTGCACGCGCGCGCTCGCGCGCGTTGGCTCGGATGCAGAGTGAAGAAGAAGAAGAACAAGAACGAGGTGGACTTGTTGCTTGCTCGCTGCCTGCTATATTCTGAATGGTGATTGCGAGGACCTTGATCTTGCACTGCCGCGGCACCTCCTCTTTCTCGGGGGTCGCGCGCCGCGTTGCCGCTATCATGTTTCCTGACCCGCATATTATGCGGCGTTCGATGAACTTGAGAAAGGAGAGACGGACCCCCGCCGACGTGCGCGTCATGCATAGCAAGTGTTAGGAGACTGCCGGTTATGTAGTGGCACGGATTGCTGTATGATGACGTGCGTGAGTGTTTGTGTCTCTGCTCGAAGGAGGGGAGGGGAGGGGAGGGGGAAGGGAAGGCTGGCAGTTTGGGAATTGTCGGTTTACTAAGCCCGCGTGGATGGGTAGGAGATGGGGAGACTGGGCAGGGGTTTCGAGTGTGAACATGCAATTCAGGCTGAATAGTACGTGTGACTGACAAACATGATTTCAGTCTGTCTACCTTTCTGAGTGAGTGATTGAGTGAGTGAGTGAGTGAGTGAGTGAGTGAGTGAGTGAGTGAGTGAGTGAGTGAGTGAGTGAGTGAGTGAGTGAGTGAGTGAGTGAGTGAGTGAGTGAGTGAGTGAGTGAGTGAGTGAGTGAGTGAGTGAGTGAGTGAGTGAGTGAGTGAGTGAGTGAGTGAGTGAGTGAGTGAGTGAGTGAGTGAGTGAGTGAGTGAGTGGTCGCACACGTCGGAAGCAACGGGGTTATACGAAATAACGCAGTCGCTTGCTTCGCAAATAGACTGAATCACCTGCGGTTGGCATGCCTTGTAGGCTTTCCAACAAGGATCGTAAAGCGTCAGAAAGTCTCACCTAACGTGAGCAAAACACTGTCCGATTCCAAATTCAACGCACGCGCCTCGCGCGAGAGAACAGCGGCTTGTTGGCGGAGCATGAGGTAAACACTGCGTCGCTGATGCGAAGTAAGAAGGAAAGTTTTCGTCGCAGAGAGGGGCTGCTACGGGACGGCAGGAAAAAGGGGGATCCCTTGCGACTGCACTGATAAACGACGACTGGATCCGCGGCACGCTCGGTATTTATATACTTGTACACGGACTTGGCTGTTTTCTTGGCTGCCAGGTCTGTTGAGACCGCGATTCGCGTTCGGTTTCGAGAATGAAGAAGCGAGGGCGATCACTCTCTCCTCGGGGCACAAAGAGATAGCGCGGCTGCGCACGACCAAGATGCCAGCGTGCAGGCAGAGAAATCTCTGCTATCCAAAGGAAGGGCGCCTTCCATGGCGCTCGCGAAAGTAAAATAAATATAAAGGATAAGTCTCCGAAGGTGAACGCGGCAAGAACGCTTCGTCGCGGGGCGTCCCGAATGCGATAACTGATGATGCTCTTTCTCAACTCTGTTTCTTTTCGAGCCTGTCTTTCTCTTAACCCGCCGACCTCCCCCAATCCCACCCCCGCTCTCTCTCTTTACCGCTGCTGCTTGCTTGTGCACGTACGTGTGCTCTGAAGAAGAGGGGGATGTGGTGGGGGGATATCGACTAAACGGGACCACGGCGTGACGGAGCACGTCTTCGTGAGCGCAGCGCGTCGTGGCGAGAAAGCGCGACGCGCCGCCCGCGCACGTTCGAACTTCCCAAACGGCGCGATATCGGCGGCGCCCGTGTGTGCGCCGCGTTAAGCGCCCCGGCGTCGACGTCGCCCGGTTGAGGAAGTGCGTGGTGGTGGTGGCTGGATTGCGGCGCCCGCTTCGAACGGTAAACACCAAAACTGGAGCGAGCGGCCTGCGTTGCGTTCTTCGAGAGGTGGTGGGAGGGTCGTAAAAAAAAATACGGGGGTGGTATAACAACGGAGAGATGTTCCACGAAGAAAAGAAGAGGAGGAAGAAGAGAAGGCTCGTTGATTCGCGCAGCAGCGCGTCACGCGGCGGAGCGCGAGAGACAAACGACAAAAAGCGAAAACTGGCTTTCGCCACCCGATCGGTTTATATATGTTGGAGGCTGCCGAAGCCGAGCAAGTGGCCGCGGCTCTTCGTTTGCGGCTTAAGCGCGCGCGTGTGTGTATGTGACCTCAATAATGGAAAGTGCCGATGGTGACTTGTCTCCCGTCCTTCTCGCTCTCTAGTATACCTCTCTGCTTAAAAAAATTATTGCATTCTTTGTGGTTTCACTTTTATTTCTTCTTCTTTCTCTCGGAGTCAGGAAGAGAGGTAGGCTTAACCTCGTTTTTGAGCTGTCGTTGAAAAAGACAACTAATGTCCTTTCGTTGGCGCACACGCGTGCACGAGTTCCTGGTTGGCGTCGAAACTAGCGAGAGCATAGCTCATTGAGCGGTTAATTACGTTCTGCTATTATTAAAACGTTGTTAATCAGGAATTATGTCTTCATTAGCGAACAGAAGACCGCGTGGTCCGCGGCGTAGCGACACTTGAAGAAATCGCGCTTATATTAGAGACAAGACGATTTGAAGGCTAGGCGTTCTTTCCGTAAATGTAGGAAACAGAAACTATAGATTTATTAAGTGGTTTTGCGCCGATGAGTCGAGTACTGGTTGTATAATGATTCTGGTAGACCTGCCGACACGTATGGGGTGGCTTGCTGATGAAGAACCGACAACTAACAAAGAGAGACACAACGGCCGTTAATTGTGGCAGTATAGTTAAACAGTTTAAGGCTTCAAAACGTTTTTGAAACTTGATATTGCGTGCAAACAAACATAAAGTGCCAGAGTTCGCTCGCCACATGCGAAAGTGGCTTATGGCGAACAAGTGTCAGCATAAATCGACCTCTGTAAGAGCATAACATCTGTCACTCGTTGCTTAGAATACCAAAGCGAATTGGTTCCCTGTTTGAAAAGCGACACTAACATCCAGTAATCTCCCGTGGTATGTTTTTCATTTTAAGTGAACTTTCACTACAGAAGCAGAATAGTGACGGTGCCATTTCATTCTCACTAATAATGCACCTGAACCGTTGATCCGCAATGTACGGAGAATGTACGGTTGCATTGTAGCGTGGAAGTAAGAAGAAGTAGTGTTTTGCAGCTTGCTTACGTGCATTGCGTACTATGTCTGTTGGGTTTTAACGTCCCAAAAGCACGATATGATTAAGAAGCCGTACTGGAGGGCTCCGGAAATTTCGACCAGCTGGGGTTATTTAACGTGCACCTAAATCTAAGCACACGGGCCTCAAGCATTCTCGCCTCCATCGAAAATGTGGTTGCCACTGCCGGGATTCGATCCCGCGACCTGCGGGGCAGCAGTCGAGCACCATAACCACTAGACCACCGTGACGGGTACTGCGTGCACTTACTGCGTTATTAACGGCCTGCGTCTAGGACGATATCCGGGACAAGATAGATAGATAGATAGATAGATAGATAGATAGATAGATAGATAGATAGATAGATAGATAGATAGATAGATAGATAGATAGATAGATAGATAGATAGATAGATAGATAGATAGATAGATAGATAGATAGATAGATAGATAGATAGATAGATAGATAGATAGATAGATAGATAGATAGATAGATAGATAGATAGATAGATAGATAGATAGATAGATAGATAGATAGATAGATAGATAGATAGATAGATGGCAGACGCCACCGAAATTCTGACAGCCGATGCTGCATGCTGACGCATAAATATCTCGCCTTTTGTACTGCAAGGATTTCGTGCAAACAAGACAGGACAGTAAGCACGATATCCTTGATTGCCTGTACTTGCAAGCCCACGCACTCCGCACATTACATCTGATGGAGTCTTCAACTAGGCGGCCAGTGAACATTCTGGAAGTTGATTTCCAAGCGCACAAGGCTTATGCTCTATATATGTACAGGTCCGCACAGTAGAATATGACAACGCTGCCTGCTACCGCTGAATTACGAATATGGTTTACGCTCCGTTTGTACTCCTCTATTATTCTATTTCTACACCGTTACCTCTGAATCCCAGGCATAGGTAGCCAATTATAACTGTCATATTCCCTTAACCTCCAGACCTTTATGATTTCTCTCTCAAACATGTCTTAAAGGATGCACGCGCGCCTCTATTTGCGTCTGTGCGTGCGCTAGTGCCTATGTATTTGCATTTGTGCTATTTAATTATGTGATTATTGCTCGCAATCGTCCCGCTTTGATGCCAAAACATCACAGTGTGACGATTTCTTTTTTGCCTTTCGTGTCTGTTTCCCCGTAGCAGCTCCGCGATATGCAGATAGATCTTACGAGTGTTGATTTCCTCGACGGTGCGAGCTCTGCGCAAGTACCTACAACACGTAAAATTCGTGCCATAAGTTCACGGGTCACGTGATCCCAGCAAAAGCCGTACATTTCCGCAGCATTGGCAATGGAGCGTAGCATGGAACTTTGATTTTTGGCCTCTTCGATATACGATAGATGAAATGTTCCTTACTACGCGTTCGATACACGTCATTTTACAAGAAATTGTCGTATGTCAATTTAGTATTCGCAAATAGGCTACGCTTGGTTAGGCGGATCTTGGTAACAAGAAGCGTTTCGACTATAACCTTGTTACTTAATTAGTTCAAGTACACTAATAAATTTTTTGATCATTCACTTTCGGGAACATGTCATTGAGAAGGTGATTCGGTGGCAGTAGTAGTGACATCCGAGAAGTTTTCTTTAAATGCTTGTCCCAGAAATTTTTGCTGAAAGGAAATGCGTCGGCGTTTCACTACACATAGCCACAAACTCATGAAGCGCGCTTTCGATCAATTTAACTGCAACATCCATGGATACAATTCGTGCCCTCGGAGTTGTTGATCACCGACCGTGGGAGCTTAGTTGATACGGTGTTGCGCTCCTAAACTCCGGGACGCGGGTGCGATTCCCAGCCACAGCATCAGCATTTCGATGGCGTCGGAATGCAAGAAACACCCGAGCACTTATACTTAGGTCCACGCTGAAGATTCTTCGGTGGCCAAAATTAAACCGGAATCCCCAAGAGGACGCAACTACGGCGTGCCTAATATTTAAGGTGAAAGCTTCAGATGGCACATCAAACGCGAAAAAGTGACCATCGGCGTTGGCGTCAACACGAGTGATTCAAAAAATCATCACGTGATGACGTCGCCCTAGACGTCATCATGACGTCACAGATCGCCAGAATCTGTGACGTCATCGTGACATCAATACAAATCACTCAGAATAAAAAGAAGAAGGTGGCTTTCACCTGCGAGTCGTCTTAGGCAAGTGAATAAGGGACCCTTTGACCTTTATTTCGTGGTTTCGGCACATAAAACACCTGAATGCTGAGTTTTTGTTTGGGCAAGTTCGTTCGTGGCCGAACATTTGGGAAAGCAGCGATAAAACGCTGTTTCCCTATTCCTGTGTGTTTTAGCACTGTTTTCTCAAACCCAAAATTTATTGTTATATTTTTCAGTGCTTCGCCTCCGAGATGGCAGGCTGGCGCGATCTTGGAGGCCACGAACAGACAAGGAAAAGAGAAGGCCGTTCCCGCTGCCTCCGTCGTTCCTTCCTGAACAGCGCCTGTGCCTCCATCCCGGTTTCGCATCGTCTCCGCGCGTCACGTCTTTCCGTCGTCGCTCGAAGGCAAGCCGAGTGACGCACGCCGGAGCCGGCAACCATGAGGTCGACACCGGCGATAAGAAAGGTACGCAGCCCCGGGGCAGAACAAGTCTCCGTCCGGTAGCATGCAACGACAGGCAGGCCGCTTCTCATTGACATGCTCGCGGCGATTCGTGTCTCGCCTCGACGAGGCCCTATTCCAAACCACGTCTCTACTTCTTCAAGATCTTGCCGCGGCATGTATGCTAGCGTCGGCCGAGCTGCGCAATAAGTCGCTCTCTCGTCGTAAGGCTTTCTTGTACAGCGTGACGTCATCGGCTCCTGTGTGTGCGCACGCGCACGCTTCTTTTCTTCGCCTCTTGTGCAAGCCAGGCACACTTGGCGAGCGAGGATGCCCAGCTGACTGCGCTTCGTGCTCCGAAACGTAGCAGGAAGAACATTATCTTATTCTCGCTTTTTTTTTTGTTACTCTTTGCAGGCCGCATGGCGCGAGACATGCGAGTGGCGGCGACCAGTATCGTTGTCGTCAAGGCGGTGATAACGTTCTTCGATATGAACGACGCGACGCTGTTAAATACAGGATTAAATAGGCGCGTACGCGTGGCACGCGTCGTGCTTTGCATATCTGTGCAACTCGATTGCATTAGCGGGGTGCGAAAATGATTGAGAGACCGACGTATAAGCCGGGAGGAAGGAAATGGGCAATGTAGATACGCATACGTTGCTAAGGCCTCCAGGAAAGCCGCAAAGCGATATTGAAAGGGGAATTCAAAGCTATCGATGACAGCTATAGGTGCTTGGGGACGTGAAAGCAACAATAACAATTTTTTCTTTCGAGCGTCTTGTTTTAGACAGGCAAGTATAGTAAAAATAAACAAAAACAAAAAAAACGTGTCCTTGTTTGCTATGCACGGCCTTTGAAGAAAGCTTCAAACCCTTTGGACCCTTTACAACAAGTGACACTTGCTTTTTTTTTTTCCGCGGCTCCGAGCAGCGACAGGTGCACTGCAAGCGACGTAGCTGAGCAGAAATAGATCGAAGCGAAGGCCTCCACCTGAATTGTATGTAAATAACTCTAACGGCTGCTGTTTTTTTTTTTTTCTAGGACTTCTGACCGTCAGAGTAGCCCTGCAATATGGCCCAACAAACTGGTGCTACTGTTTACACGGATTCATGCAAATCTTATGACAGAGTCTGAGGCGACCGCTTCAATAATCCTGTTTGGTCAACGCCTCATTAACTATTCAACAATGCGTGTGAAAGATTCGAATCCACCTTGGCTGTTTTTTTTTTCTTTATTTTCTAGCCTGTTCTTTCTAATGATTTACGAGTCACGGATGCATTCTTTACTAAGAAGGCACCGTATAGAGGTGCTTCAAAAGTAAAACGGAGCGCGCGAGCTGTGGCCAAATGGGGCGAAACTGCATGCCAGCGCGCTCTATCAGAAAGTGCGCTACAGATAGCGAGAGTGCGTCGGCATATCCGGCTGACCCCTCCCGATATTCTGATGTTGGCCTTATCGCCAGCTCTAGCGAAGCCGCGCTGCTACCATCTCTGATCGTCAGGGGTGAAAGTGGTGGCCTTCTTGACGATGCAGAAAGCGCATGCCTCCTAAGAGTTCGTCACGACGCGGGCAAACAAATGCATAAAACATCGAAAGCACCCTTGACGAGAAGTGATGGTAGCAGCGCGGCTTCGCTCGAGCTGGCGATAAGGCCAGCATCAGAACATCGGGATTGATCAGCCGGATATGCCGACGCACTCTATAGCTATCTGCAGCGCATCTTCTGATAGAGCGCGCTGGCATGCAGTTTCACATAAAGTCCCTTAATAATAGAAAGTAGCGACACTCTCCTCCATATCCTCTCCAAAGTGTCCAACCCTCCTCTCTCAAGTGTCCAAACCATATCTATATCCTCTCCCAAACGGCCACCGCGCGGGCGCCGCCCCTATAACCCGGCTCGCGCCACTTTCCTATCAAGAATGCTATGTCACGCTGATAACGCGCGCAACGTTGGTGACCGCGAAGTCTGGTTCGACGAAAAATGAAAACGTAAGAAAAAAAGAAAGAGGTTCGCGCGCGTTTGCCGGGCGACGGTCCGTGAAGCGGGGAGGTGGAAGGCGGGAGAGGAGGGTGCTCGGCGTCGCGGCTCGGTTAAAAGAAAGACGGTACTTTCCCAAAAATATCCAGGCACTTTAGTTTCACAGCGTTTGGCCGCAGCTCACGCGCTCCGTTTTACTTTTGGGGCACCTGTACACACTTAATCAGGTCCTGGTTAAATGCTCGCTCTATACAGGAAACCAGGCGAAAAATATCCGGTTTTCTGGCTATATCTAGCACTTTAAGCGGGACCTGATTAACAGTGTATTACGAGATTTCCATTTATTTTGATATTAAGTCGTCCGCATCCGACTCTCTTCATCATATTTAATCTGCGCGCATACTTGGTGTGAATCAGAGCCTGGCTTAATCCTTCGCGTGCGCTACACACCGACGGCGTGTCCTGTGGCTTCCGCTCTTCTCTGTTCCGCGCTGTAATCCTTCCTTCTTGTCTTATAAAGAAAAACCACGCCTTTCTATATAACGCACAGGGATCCTCACGCCTCAGAGACTCGATACAAAAGATGAAAAGGCGAGTTAACAAACAACGCAATTGGGGAGAGCCGTACAAAGCTTCCATTCACGCCGTGTTTTCTTAACCCTCCAAGGTTTCATCTTCTGATTGAAGTTTAGGTTTAACAAAGCCACGTTGTATACACACCGCGCCTTGAATACGATCTCTCTTATACATTGCTCGCTCCTTTTTTTTTTTCTGTGCGAATGTCCAAACTGAAGATTTAGAGGGTAGGGGGGCTGGGTGTTGTAGGGTTTCGTGACGTCCCTCTTCCAGATTGTTGTTTTTATCTTTCTATGTTTCCATCCAGTTTTTCTCGCTCAATTCTTTAGTAGCTCTCGAAACTGCCCTCTCTCTTTTTTTTTTCTAGACATCAAGATCACCAGCGTCTTTTGGGGCCCTCATCCAGCCCGCAACACACTGTTTTCTCCCGAGGTTCAAAACTTATTCCTCCACCGCCATGATCCATAAAGATATTTAGGGGAAAGGAAAAAAATGCAAGGGAGGCCCGGGAAGACCTTTCACTGTGCAAACCACTAGCGTGACCCTTCCCCAATTGACGCTCTCTTTCCTTCACGCATTACTCGTTTCCACTCTTCCCCGTTTCCTCAATTTCCCTTTCCCTTCAACATTCCGGTAGAATATCCGAATATCCGCCGTCTTTGACCGAAGAAGAGAGAGAAGAAAAGAGGAGAAATGGAAGCGTTTGTTTTTCTAAGGCATGTTTCAGCACTCGACAGGTCTCTAGCTAAAGGGCTGGTCACTTTCCTTTTTTGCGCGAGCACTTTCTTTGTGTGAGGCGTCCCTACATGCAAACAGAGCACCGCTTCACAAACATACCCCCCTTCCTCCCTCCCTCCCTAGCTCCTCCAGAGGACCACAACTCTCTTGCGTTTGTCAGCCTGCGGCCACGCTCTCGCCCTTCTTTTGTTAAGCCCGACGCCGAACGAAAGAGTGACGCTGGCCCGAAACGTGTGTGAGTGTTTGCGTTGGAAAACACGGTGCCCCGGCTACATACACGTGCGCGAAGCTGTCCGCGGGAGCAGCACCAGCCCTCGCCCATCTTTCTCTTCATCTTTTTTTCCGGCGGCAGCGGCGGTCGAGAAAGAAGTACCCTTGAATGGCGTCTCGAGAACCGTTTAAGGCCCCTTGATTGACAGCGATATATTTTCGCGCGTCCGCAAGAATTGCTCCGTATAATGGCTGCTGCCATACGAGCTATCGTCACGGGGCGGCGTTAAAGAAGACGCGAGCCCTCGATAGGCGGCGTCTTCCATGGGAGACGCTGCTGCAACCGGAGACGGAGTTGTTTGCCTTTGCACTCTGCCGTCTGTCAGCGCCTTTTGCTTTTCACTCTCTCTCTCTCTCTCGCTATCTCTCTCACACACTCTGGAAGTTTCGCACTTCCCTGCTTGCAGAGTTTGTAGTCCGTTTGTTCTCGTGCTTTTCGTTTGAAACGCTTCGCGTGGGACACGCTGTCAAAGAAGTATCCGCGCGCCTTCTTGAAGAGGTGACGGGGCGGGCGGCCTGCGGCCGCAACTTTCTCAGCGCCAAAGCGCCAGCAAAGGAAGGGGCTTCCGTTTTTGTTTGCCGGCGGAAGTGCCGGCAACCTCCACCACACCTTCTCTCGAGGAGCTTCTGTGTCGTTTTCGTCCTTTTTGGGTGGTTTGGCTCAGCGTGGAGCCAAGCCATCGAGAGTGAAAGCGAAAAAAACAAAAAATTAAACGGACAAAACGTGCTGATGGTGTCACTCGCCATGGGAAAGGACGAAGCTCGGTAAACAAGAGTTTTTCTTGTGTTATGCGGTGTAACTTTCTCTCCGGAACGCGCTAACTATACTTGTGCGCGTGCTTTATACTTGTGTAACTAACATACGTGATCAAGAAAGTCTCAACTATGTATTTTCGTCTTTTTGTGCTTGAAGCACTGCGTGGCGAATGAGTATTAATTACCAAAAGACTGTACAAATGACTTTTACTAACAAAAACCAGCCGCACTTAGGAAACTGGGATACCTGAAACGAACCCTCAAGCACTCTACCAGGGACTGCAAATTAACTGCTTACAAATCCCTCGTCAGGCCGTTACTAGAGTACGCCTCAGTGGTATGGTCGCCCTACACTGCATTTGACATAAATAAGCTTGAGGCCATACAAAAGAAAGTAATACGGTTCATTTTTCGCAGATATGACCGCAATTTTTCTCCTTCTGCTCACGCATGTGCTTTGTCGTTAGAACCTGTAGCTCATCGACGCACGGTTGAGCGTATCGCACTGCTTCATCAGATTGTACACGGCCACAGTCGCATCCAAGCGCCGATATCTTTGAGTCATTCCATTAGGCGTGCCACGCGCCGATCTCACCTACTTAATATTATTCCTTTTCAGCCATTTGTAAATTGCTTTAAGTAACCTTTTTTTCCAAGCGTTGTCGATATTTGGAACAGCTTAGATGGCTCCTTGCGGGAAAGGCCAAATGAACAGTTTGTGGAAGAATTGCCGAACCACATTTCGTGATGTTTTTATCATGCATTGTATGTCGTGTATCATGCATTGTAACTCATGTCCCCTCTTCTGCTTTGTATGATTCAATGTTTTGTATGCTTGTAGTTTGATTTACTAACTCATGTACCCCCTCCTGCTATGTCTCGTCTCGAGACAGCAGTACTTGTAAATAAATAAAATAAAATAAAAAAATAAATTTAGGCCGTCAGAGGCCCACTGCGCATCGCGAACGCCTTCGAGCGTGCAATTTTATGACTTTCATTTTTTTGTGTGTGTTTGTGGCACGAGCCCCGAGTGACGCTGTTGTTTCTCTTCCAAACACTTCCCGTCAAGCTCTCACTTCCGGTTTTCCGAATATTCTCAAAAAGTCGTTTAAAAAAATAAAGCTCGTACGAAATTGACGGTTCTGGATCAAGCTGGGAGTTACATCAGATGCATATGATATCGGGGCATAAGTTTGCTTATAAGGTAAGGACCAAATAGCTGTCAGGACAATTATTGAAAATTGAGGAAGTTAATTGAAAGAGCAGAGTTGAATCCCCGGTCTCCGTACATCTAAACGTCGTTAAGTATGACCAGGTGCCTTAATAGATTTCACTACATCAATTGAAGACTCTGGCTCAACTAAACGTCCTTAAATTACCATCTGATCATTGGCCAACGCCCGACCGATAGCCGACCATAGCTACATCAACCCAATGATTACACACAGACATCGCCTCTTTATGTTCATCTGGCCTTTGAGTTATTTATCATTACATAATCTTCACTTCTTCCCCATCGTTTATAAAATCTGCTCGGTTATCGGGTGTCCCCATTGAATGTTTAAGTACCACAGCATTAAGGAGTGTGATCACCATTATCATCACAACCCGGCCGCGTGAAGATTATTCTAAAGCGTCAAGTAATGGAACCTCATTCTACCGAAATACGTGTCATGTGAGGTATTGTGAAAAAAAAAAAAAATCCCGCCATCTCCCCGTAAAGGGGTATTCAGACGGAGGAGAAATGCTCGGGGGGTAAAGGCGGAGCCTAGTGACGTCAGCTCGCGAGGAGAAGTCTCCACAAATGCCCCCCACTCACACGGACGAGGCAAACGGAGGGGGAGACCAGTGTTACTAGACTACTCTGGTGGCTTGCACCACCCGTTTGACGAGCTGCTGACGACGAGCTGCAGACGACCATCCAGCTGCAGACTGGACACCCACTGCCACTCTCTGCAAGAGCAAGTGCAACAATGTGGCCAAACAAGAGCCCGAAATTCCGCCACATCCCCCACCGCAGGGGGATCGTGTGTCCTTTCGGGGAAAACGTCCCCGTCTCCTCTGAGGAGGCGCGGCGGGGTCACGCCCACTCGCTAATCCGTGACGTCGCGGTCACGTGATACGCAATCCCCCCGTCTCCCCCGAGCATTCCTCCCCCGTCTGAATACCCCTTAAAGGGAACCCTGAGTAGTATGCGAAGCAGCCATGAGTCCGACTTAGATTTCTGTAAATGTTTTATTTTCTTCATCACTGTTCATGGTCCTTCTATTCGAGGTTCCCTTGATGTTGTTACTCGTCATATATGACTTTAAGCTTAGGGGAACGGTTCCCCTGATGTTGTTACTCGTAATATATGACATTAAGCTCAGGGGAACGTTTTCCCTTGAGTATAACGGCCTTGTGGTCCGTAAAGTGTAACGTTAATGGCTCTTGCTGCAAAGGTTGCAGCTCGAAGTTTGAGAATGCGATGTCAACGCGCCCGTTTCGCTTCGGCCTCGCGAGCCCGCCGCTCCGGATCGGCTGGGGCACTGGCTACGTCGACGCGACGCCGGGGAGACAGGCCTCGTTCGTAAAGGGGTATTCAGACGGAGGAGAAATGCTCGGGGGGTAAAGGCGGAGCCTAGTGACGTCAACTCGCGAGGAGAAGTCGCCACAAATGCCCCCCACTCACACGGACGGGGCGAACGGAGGGGGAGACCAGTGTTACCAGACTACTCCTGTGGCTTGTACCGCCCGTTTCACCAGCTGCCGACGACGATGACCCCAGCTACAGATGACCCCAACTGCAGACTGGACACCCACTGCCGCTCTCTGCAGGAGCAAGTGCAACAATGTGGCCAAACAAGAGCCAGAAATTCCGCCACATCCCCCACCGCCGGGGGATTGTTTGTCCTTTCGGGGAAAATGTCCCCGTCTCCTCCGAGGAGGCGCGGGGGGGTCACGCCCACTCGCTAATCCGTGACGTCGTGGTCACGTGATCCGCAACCCCCCCGTCTCCCCCGAGCATTCCTCCCCCGTCTGAATACCCCTTAAGCTGCTTCGCATATAAGGGTACCTTGCATTATTTATGGCGTAATGGGTACCTTGCATGAATGACGAATATTTATGGCGTAGTGGGTACCTTGCATGATTTATGGCGTAGTGGGTATCTTGCATGAATGACGATGATTTATGGCGAAGTGGGTACCTTGCATGATTTATGGCGTAGTGGGTACCTTGCATGATTTACTAGAGCACGCGCCGCAGTGGAGCGAGCGCTCTATCGCACGTCCATATGTCAGGCAAACATTTCTTTCTGCACACCATGCGCGAGCTCTCCTCTCGTGCCAGCACTTCGTTCTCTTCTTTCTTTTATGCAACTAGTGGCACGCGGGGCACTGGTCACGCCGGGGGGACAGGCCCTCGTTCATAAGCTGCTTCGCATCTAAAAAAAAAAAAAGAAAACGCGCATTTCTTTCTGTCTACACGTGCTATTTCGTAAAGCTGCCAGGATGGTGCTAACGGGACTGCATGTATGCAGCTGGCAACAACTTGCGTACATGAAGAGCACGTGAGCGCTTTCTGAATAGTACGTGAGCACTTGCCTCGTACAGGACAGGCGCATGGAAGTGAAGAGCTTGTACGGTAGTAAGGGACCGTTTATGCCGACGGCTGCTTCTGAAGAGGAGGCGGAATCAAAGGCGAAAAGCTCAGAGAGTCCCTTAATAAGCATTCGTCCAAGACGACTCAAAGGCGAAAGCCATCTTATTTTTATTCTCAGTCTATGTATTGATCCTCCCCCATCCCCCTCCGAAAGCGTTTTGCTCCTCGCTTGGTTTTGCACTGTCTCTGTGATCGATGTCATGCGATGACGTCATCATGTGACATCACGTTACGTGTCGTCACGATGACGTCACAAATATTGGCTATCTGTGACGTCTTGATGACGTCGTATGGTGACGTCATAACGTGATGATGATTTTTCCATCATTCGTGTTGACGCCGCCGACGCGGGACGCCGACGGTCAATTTTCGCGTTTGATTGGGCATCTAAGGCTTTCGCCTTAATAAAAACCTGGTGATACACTCCTGCCACCAACGCATCAGAGGCTCGGGTAGAACAATTGCCGGCTACGTATGCCAGGCTAAACCCGCCTGCTGCTGTAAAAGAGTTTGGTGTTTAGACCGGATTCCTTTCCTCTCGCACTATCAGTTAGAACAGGCAACTAGTTAGCGCAGGAAACACGAAAGTCACGGTTTCGATCCCGGCCACGGAGGTCGCCTTTTGATAATGGTGAAATGCTAGAGGCCCGTGTACTGCGCGATGTCAGTGCACGTCAAAGAACGCCAGATGTTCGAAATTCACGCAGCCTTCCTCTACAGTGTGCCTCATAATGTTGTGATTTTTCAAGCGAAACACCAGATCTTATTATTATTATTATTATTATTATTATTATTATTATTATTATTATTATTATTATTATTATTATTATTATTATTATTATTATTATTCACTAAAAAACTGTCACACGTGGGATCACTCAGCGCAAGCCGCTTTTAAAATGTATCGATAAATTCTCAAGCGTTGTCGACTATTCTCCTTCTTAGCCCGCGCAACATGAAAAGCCGTCGACTTTCTGAAACTCGCGCGAGCACCAGCGATAACGCTGGATTGTATGATGACGTGCGCAGAAAAGCCGACACGTTTCACCGAAGACCAGTTTATCGACCACCGACTACCGTGCCCACCGCTGTCACTGCATTGCGATTGCTGCTTGCTTGCGCTGAACTCAACCATTACCGCTTCGACTGCTCGGTTCTTCTCCGTCACGACCACGTGACAGTATAGTCTTGACCCCAGTTATCAGCCGTCGGAGCGGCTAGCTCGTCGGTTGCGGGTTTCATAAAACTACAGCAATGGCGAGCGGCCAGCGGCAGCAAGCATGCATGTAATATGGACAGGCGGGACTCTTTTGTGACCGTTCCTTCCACCTGTCTGAGCAGTGCCCGGCGAAAAATGGGTGTCACCTATAAAGGTGCTGATTCATTCTGGTCTATACAAGAATCGATAAGGCTTCAGTCGATAACATCACCTCATGACCACGTAAGCAGATGCGACGATGCCCACCTAGCAGCAGTGGTAAGTCACCACCAGGTTTTCCAGTACTATCTGGAGCAAACGCGGGGTTACCGCTGCACGTTCGCACTGTACTGATACTAACGAAGGTAAGACGCAGAATCCTTTTGTCCGGCCTTCTTATCCCCTGAATCATTTCCTCTCAAATACAGCCACGGGTGACTGGAAGCGCGTCGTTCGACTTTCCTATTCTGGCACCTGGACCCACACGCATACACACACTCGCGGACCTTGCATGAGTCAGTCCTGGCTGTAGCAAGACCACGTGGTTCAAAAGAAAAATGAGCGAGCCATGGCGCCATCGCTGCCTTCCCCTTTTCTTTTCTTTACTTCTTTGTTTTTCTTCGCACCGTGTTGCACCTTATCTGGGCGCCAGCGCGCGCCGATCTCGCCAGCACAAACTCGGCTGCGGCGGCGGCGTCGCGTCGAGGTCGACTTCACTCTCTCGCTCTTTGAGGCGCAGTAATTGTTTTCCACCCGCAAGTGGACACAACTCTTTTTCGCAGCGATATAGAAACTGCTTCGGCGAGGGACGCGCAAGCTACGTCGGCGACGGCAAAGGCGACGGCTGTTGCCGCCGGCTCCAGCCGTCGTCGACGTCCTGGAGGTGGCGTATTGTCCTTCCGTTCTTCGCTCCACGGTGTATCCGTCTGGCGAGAATCTTTCTTGGCCAGTCGCCATCTCATCTTGAGGGATTTCAACCTTGGTCAGCCGCGGCCCTTCTTCGAAAAGGCGGTCGCCCTGCCGCCTGTGCGCGCCACCCGCAGAGCTTTAAAAAAAAAAAAAAGTTGGCGACGAGGAACACAGGCCTCCCCGATAGGGCGGCTCTTTATTTCCTCTTATCTGCGCTTGTGTTTCGCGTACAGTTTACCGTAACCCATTTATCATTCCTGTTGCGCATTTGCATTCGAAGTCCTATTTCATTTCGCTGCGTTCTTTCGCGTTCGAAAACGGTGACCTTATGCCGACGTCTTTTGGTCGGCACTATGACAGTTGTGTAGCTGCAGAGCGTACGCCCGTGAGGGGCGCCGCACAATAGCTGTGCGCTATCTCTGCCGGGCGGAAGGACGCGCGAACCGTGTGAACTTAACTGCCCGTAGCTGTTCTGCTGCCAAGTCTTTTTGCCTAGGTGTGAGTATGCAGCATTATACGGCATGCCCCCGCTCATGACACGTTTCATTAAATGGCGCGTGCCTGGAAAGTGACAGGCTTGGAAGTTAGACAAGCGTCTTTTAAATGCGAAGCATTTCTTAGCGAACCCAACGCACTTTGAATCTATCTATCTATCTATCTATCTATCTATCTATCTATCTATCTATCTATCTATCTATCTATCTATCTATCTATCTATCTATCTATCTATCTATCTATCTATCTATCTATCTATCTATCTATCTATCTATCTATCTATCTATCTATCTATCTATCTATCTATCTATCTATCTATCTATCTATCTATCTATCTATCTATCTATCTATCTATCTATCTATCTATCTATCTATCTAATGAACGTATGATAATTGCCGTTCGATAACACCGCTAACGCTTGCGCGGAGCTTTTACCCCAGGAAGCAGCCCCACGTTTTCTTAATTATGCGTAATGAAGTTCTCGTCTGAGCGTTGCTTCACTTTTTTCCTAATCTTTGGGATAACCAGTTTCTTTCTTTCTCTTCTTTGGTTCCCAATTATAAAACTAAATTTGCATCTTCAACCTCAATCCAAGCCTGTAGCCATAGCCTAGCGGTTTCGCGTTGAAGCGAGGAGTTCGGAAAAAGCATAAATAACGTATATATAGAGGAAGCCTACCCACGCGTAATCTCTTATACGGCAGGCTCATATATCCTACATACATATACAAAGCTGATGTTCGAAGCAGCGCGATAATTAGCACCGCGTTGCTTCTCGCTTTCTTTATCGCGATTACAGGGCGTTCGTAGAGGTATATGTATATAATAACCAATATCAGCCCACTCAATCTGCGGACACTAATCGTTTGGGCGGGTAATTGCTAATCGATGAACGACGTTCTTCCCTTCTCGACGCGATATAGAGCTCGGGTAGATCGCTCGCATAAAACGTCTTAAACACGTAACGTGGCGGACAAGTTTTCGGCGGCGATCGCTCGCGTCGATGGGACTTTTTCTTTTTCGAATTGATTCGCGGAGCCGCAAGCGTACGCAACGCGTCCGGGGTCTCAGGGTGCGAGACGAATACCTAATGAAGTCGGCCGTTTCCGAAGATGGGAAATCAGTCACATGCGTGTGGCTGCAGTGAACGAGTTTCAAGGCGCAGAGTCTAAGAAAGAAATAAAGAGAAAAGGAAAGAATGAAAGAAAGCGAGAAAGAAAGAAAGAAAGAAAGAAAGAAAGAAAGAAAGAAAGAAAGAAAGAAAGAAAGAAAGAAAGAAAGAAGGAAAGAAAGAAAGAAAGGAAGGAAGAAAGAAAAAGTACTCTGTAGCCTTGAAGCCTTTCTTTGTAGTTTGTTTTGTTTATTAAATAAACGATGTCACTATTCGAAGGCATCGGAGCAGAGAGAAAACGGTATCTTCGTTTCAATGAACGAAAAGTGAATGAGAAAATACTCAAAATGCGAAACTTGACCGGCGTCCCGCTTCGGCGTCTCCCGTTGGCGGTGACAACACGAGGGATGCAAAAAAATCGGCACATGATGACGTCCGCATATGACGTCACAGATCGCTAAAATTTGTGACGTCACGTGACACAGCATCCCGTGATGACGTCATCACATGACATCGTACCTTGGTCAAAGGTGTGCCGATTACGGAGGCAATGCACAACCGGGTCAGGTGCCTCCGATCCTGGAGGCAATGCAAAACCACTTTAGGTGCAGAAAACGCAGGAACAATACATTGTCTGAGATGAAAAAGAAGGTGGCTTTCGCCTTCCAGTCGTCTTAGGTGAGTGCATAAGGAACCCTGTGGTTTTTTTTTTCTTTTTTAAATAGATTTCAACACGATGGATTTAAAGAAGCAACAATTCTTTGTGTTTTCCTCAGCTTTCTCTTGCCCGACGCGATGTGGCACCACGTCGCACAGACGTTACCCAGACGCGTTCCATTACTCGGACGTCTGGGGTTCGATGCTGTCTTGTAATGGTACATTCGGGTGGTTGTTTCAGAGCTCCGGAGGCTCTGAAAAAAAAATAGAAAAAAGAACGACTAAGCATTACTACTAAAATAAGCGGGCCAATACGTGATAAGGAAGGCGCGACGTGACTTGCATACCTGCTCGTTCTCGTTGTAGAGCTTTATAAAGCTGTTGAATTCATCACTTTCAGACACGATCAGAGTGCTTTTAAACGACCACCCGCATATGCCATAAGCTGTCAACGTAGACTGTTTACGATGCTGGCCAGAATTAGAAAACAGCCAGTGCTGCTATGCGACAGCACACAGCCGAAATTATCCAGCGCTCATGATCATTTAGCCAGCACTACCACACAGTCAACATTAGTGAGCACCAGCGAGGGCTAACCAATGCCCGTAATTGCGAGAAAATACCAAGTACAGTCTACCAGAATACCAGCTCCCGCCGTTTCACTGTTCGCCGTCCACGAATCGCAAGGGGCTGATGGAACTACGTGCTAAGTTGTACAATAGAAAATAATAAAATAGCGAAAACTGTTTCGCATCATCTCGCGCGAGGCATGCATCGGCCGTACACGCTGAGAGTCTAAAATAGTATAAAGAAAGAGTTGAGGTGCATGGTATACCCCTGTTCGGTGTGATATCGGTGTCCTCGCCGGCGGCGAATTGCGTGAAAGTTCTTACGTCATTGGATCGGAGATGCTGGCGTAAGATAGAGACCCACGCCGTTCTTTTTGCATGTGCTACACTGCGAAGCCGCGCAATGCAAGGGGGTGAGGAGGGGGGGGGGGCATAAAAACGCGCGTTGCGCTGATACGGCAGCCGCCACTTTCCCCCTTCGAACGTTTGTTATTTTTATTATACGCTCTATTTGAGTACGCATTTCTTCCTCGTTGCTGTTTTGTTGGTGCGTTCTTTACTCTTCTTTTTATCTTCGCAAGGGCCTGCCTCGCAATTAATGTCGTTTCTCGCGACTGGCGCACCTGCGACACAATTGGTCCGTTTCGTACGTCCTATGTCCCTCAGACATTGCCACTGTTTTATGGCGCTTTAGTGCCTTAACGCTATACTTTGTGTGGTACACACTGTGTGTGCTGTGTGGCTCTTATTTCGTGGCTTTCATTAATTCATCAAGCTTACGAAGACCGCAGACAGTTTAGAATGTCACATACTCCCCCCCCCCCCCTCCCCTTAACTTTACTCTTTCATAGCCCTCAAAAGACAGTGCTTTGCGGAAGGACTTGAGAGACCCTCCCCCCCAAAAAAGCCACTCGGTTTTCAATAATTCTTCTGTATATTCATCCTTACAGTTGCTTTTCTATAATTATGTTTTAATGGGGTGCGAGGGGGGGGATAAGTCACTGCTTGCAGTAATCCATCTTGCAGCTTTATATGTCGGGCACTTGGAATAAGCGCAATGACAATAAAAACGAAAAACACGACAGGTATTGCTCAAAATGGAACCAGCAGCAAAGCGTTCTGTATGGCTACATTAATCCTCAGAATTACCCTCAATGGCTATACGCAAGCGAATGTACATTCTGTCTTCATATTTTCGTTGTATTTCTTCGATAATAAAGGTGTAATGTGACTGTTCTAAAACTCGATGTTCCATGGACGTGAGTTCCTTCGTTAGGATTAGGTGGGTGCACTGCATTGCCTCAGTTCTTTAAATTTTAACAACTTCGCCGCTTTAACATTAGCGATTACTGAAGCAGCAGTGATCTTATTTTGAATACACATAAGCGCGGACATATATGAAACCTGTCTTGCAGCTCTTCGTTGCCCGGATCAGAAACGAGTGCGTGGAAGAGGAATTCGTGCAAAATTTCATCGTTCTTTTTTATTAGGGAACATATCTGTGGCGAAATTGAGTTTGCGAGGATGTGTTTGCGGCTATATTTGCCTGGTTCAAACACACACACACACACACACACACACACACACACGCGCGCGCGCGTGCGTACACACACACGTGCACACACGCACACGCGCACTCACTCACTCACTCACTCACTCACTCACTCACTCACTCACTCACTCACTCACTCACTCACTCACTCACTCACTCACTCACTCACTCACTCACTCACTCACTCACTCACTCACTCACTCACTCACTCACTCACTCACTCACTCACTCACTCACTCACTCACTCACTCACTCATTTTGCCTAGCATTGTTACATTCAAGTGTGCTTGGGTTGAGGCGTTTTTAGACTTTTATTATTTCTTTCACTTGAACTCAGAAGGGGCAAACAAACACTGTCGTTGAAACAACAGGAGCAAAATTAAGTGGAGAGGTCGAATACTGGTGTCTTAGTTTCTCAGATATCGCGTTGTGACTGCGAGCCGTCCATGCGTACCACTCCTTTCGGCTTATTCGGCGCATCTTTGGCACGGTCAGAAGAAGACGTCACGGATGGGAGATTTTGAAATTGCAGGACAGCCGCAATTACATTCTAACGCGGCCCAGGCGCGCTTGGCTTACGTCGAAATGGTGTAGAGTGGTGCAGGTGCGCAGTTGTGGGTGAGATTCCAAGCCGCGCTGGTTAAACCTACCGTCCTCTATTTTGTGCCACTACAGTAAAACGCACCGTACCACCGTCTCCGGCGAACGACACCTTACGAAGGGGGCAGGCGTTCGCGTTCTTTCTTTTCTTTTTGTTTCTCTGTAAAGCCCGAATATTTTAGTCGGCGTGGTACCTCCTCGCATGACCGCATATATGGCCATATGACAGAATCCCGGCGAAATCAACGGGTTGAGTGCGGTCTTTCCAGGGTACTGCTGCCGGTCGTTATGTGCGCGCTCAGCTTTTTGCTGAGACGAGTACCTGGGAAAACTGCAGGTCCGGTGATAATGAAGCGCAGGTACGGAACTGTCAGCGCTTGCGTGAACACCGTGTGGCTTGATCAAGCTTCCGTCAGCACCCATAGCCGTGGGCCTAGCAACAATTGTCGTATGTTGGTACGAAAAGAGAGAGGAAGAAACAAAAATAGAAAAATGGGAGAAAGTGTTTCTTTCTTTCTTTCTTTCTTTCTTTCTTTCTTTCTTTCTTTCTTTCTTTCTTTCTTTCTTTCTTTCTTTCTTTCTTTCTTCTTTCTTTCACATTGCGCAATGTTCCCTGCGAACTTTTTCCTACCTCCATGTCGGAAATCGGACCTTCATCCAAGTGCTTAGCAGCGAAACACTTCAGTTGCTACCGGCAACAACAAACGGTAATGCGTTCATATCCAGGCAAAAATTAAATGTGACGTCGTAGTATTGTCGCAATGACGTCATGATGACGTCACAAATTCTGGTGATATGTGACGTCCTGGTGACGTCATCACGTGATGATGATGGTTTTTTGCACCACTCTTGTTGTGGCCGACTGGCAATTTTTGCGTTTGGTGAGGCATCTAAGTCTTTCGCCTTAATAAATGGAACGAAACTCTGCGCTTAGTTAGTGGGTACGCAGATGGTGCTTTGGTTTGAACAAATGTATCGCGTGCGCACCTTGCCGACCAACAGGTCTCGCCGGCTTCCCCGTCGGTACGAGCGCTCGGGCGGGCATGTTTGTGTGTGTGTGTGTGTGTGTGTGTGTGTGTGTGTGTGTGTGTGTGTGTGTGTGTGTGTGTGTGTGTGTGTGTGTGTGTGTGTGTGTGTGTGTGTGTGTGTGTGTGTGTGTGTGTGTGTGTGTGTGTGTGTGTGTGTGTGTGTGCGCGCGCGCGCGCGCGCGCGCACGACGACGACGACGATGAAGTTGCGGATGCGCCAAACGGTCTTTCTCCGTGCTCACGAACGACACGAAAACGGTGCGTGAAGGAACACAGCGTTCGTAAAAAGAAAACATTCTTGAAAAAAAAGAAAGAATAGTTATCGGAAGCATTGCACACAGGGACTACGTCATCTCGCGAGCGCCGTTTATCAGCGTATTTCATGCTGTCATAGTTAAGAAAATCGTAAAGATAAACAAGACGCATCTTGTGTGTTTTTGTTTTGTTTTGTTTTTGAGGGGGGGGGGGGGGGGGTTCGGGTGCGTTTAGTTAGACGGCTGTGTAGTTACCAACCAACGAGGCCTATCCTTGATGTGTCTCTAGATACGCGCAGAGATATTATTTTTACGGGGATTAACCCCTCCCGCTCTGTAAGCTGACTTCTCGGAGGGTCGACTCGGATAACCGGTCTCTGCATCTTGGTTTCAATCGCTAGCTCCTGCAAACGCACGCACTAACAGTACTTATTTATCTACTTATGTGTACAGTACTCACGGATTGAAACGCGACATCATTTTATTTAGTATAACGACTGCTATGAGCTATTGCTCGTGATAACCGCGTCATATCGTGGCAAATCTAGCCGCTAAAAATAATGGTCATAATAAAAGTGTCCGCGTAAGGAATACGCCGATATGACACGAACTGTTTATTCTGGAAACGAAAGTACGTGCCTTAATTAGCCCGAAAATTTCGTGCTTCAATCCGTGACCAGTGTGCGTTGAGTGACACGACGACATTTCGCTCTACAGCTATATAATCATAGAGGTCATATTGCATGGTTCTTACTCTTTGCGCCAATGCTCGCCTATCTTGAACCTAAGAGGGGCAAGATGTAATCATGAGAGCAGAGTCCCAATTTCATACTAAACAAATCAGATGTCTTTTCACGCCGTCGTGTGTATTTAGATAATGCAGGCCCAGCGTGACCGATTTCACGTTTGCAGTGCACTTAGGACAGGTTGTCCGGTGTGCATCATTTCGTCAAGCATTCATTGGTTCCTCTGCTGGAGGAGAAGCTTCAGTTGGCGACCGACACTGATTGTTCTATAAATCTTTGTTGCATAGTGAGCTTCGTTACGTCGGAAACGGGACAAAGTAAGATTCTCTACTGACAATTGAAAGAGGGTAGAGCTTGAAAACAGGCTGCGGAACGTTTTCCATAAATTGACAACGTTTATGAAACTTGAAAGATATTCATACGCTGTTTCTACAAGCTCGCATATCGAGAGCAACAACAACAACAACAACAACAACAACAAGACATTGGTGTCGAAAGTATATAACTAAACCTTACACAGAGCGTTAGGAGTGGACAAAATGCATATTTTTTACTTTCAGCTTGACACTATTTCTACTAAGGCTAAGTTCGCGATGCTTGCGTCCATTTTTGCAGGTACCGGATCTGTCCTATATATTGCATATTAAGATTGAATTACACGCACTGTGTGATGTTAGAAGGGAATATGCAAAATACTAGAGCATAGCCAGTATGGAGCACTTTATTTGCTACAGTGTCGAGGGTTCATGGACGTGTAAAGGGTGTCCCAGCTAACGTTAACCAAGGTTTTAAAAAAAAGCTTACTAAAGCTCGCTGATTACGCAGTTATTAGCCCTATGAGGGGTTATGTCAGCTGTCCTTTTCCGCTGTAACGCAATTCCGGTCTAGCAGTTTTTGGGTAATTCGAAAAATAGAAAACTTAACAAACGACTCCTTGGCTAGTGCTATAGCAGGGGTAAGCTATAGGCTGCATACATAGACTTCATTGAACGAACAGGGCAACTTTAGGCCATTGCAGCTGTTCTGGCAACCGCGTTAAGGGTGGCTATAGACTAGCAAAACCTTCTCTTACCAAAACTGCTAAGTTGTCAAACGCCTCCACTGCCTCCGAATCTGTATCGGCTCGCGTTAAAGCGCAGTCCCTCAACAGTTATCAAGGGACTCTGGCTCAAGTGCACAAATAGGCGTTCTGCTTATACCGGACCAGACAAACTAGGTGATAAGGAGTCGGAAGTGGTATTACATCTGCCGGCGGTGGTTGTAAGCGGTCACAAAGGTCACGTACTACCACGATGACCGTTGCTTTTGGGCAAACGCTCGTTTGTGCTCGCAGCAGTTGTCCGCATGTGATCGTGCCCTTTGAGTATGTGCCGAAAGATACCTCCTATGTGGCCCCTTGAGAAACTCGTTCCGAGATTTCAACTCCTCCGTTTCTCACACAATCGACAGACCACCCTGCGGAGCTTCCCGTAAGAAACCGTTCTGCTAGCAGGGGACCGGAGTCGTTATTACTATAGCTAATCTCCCACACTATAACCGCGCATCTCTTCTTTCTCATGTCCGCTCCATGACGCAACGTTTAGAAACAGTTCCATCGTCGACAGTATCGTCATTCGCGACCACCGCCGTCACCGCCGTATAGTAAGCAACAGAGAATTGAGCGCGGCTCCCCTCTACCCTCCGATAACGCGTGCAGCTCCTATAATTTACCATAGATAAACGCAGCTCCTCGCAGCGATGGCGCCATGTCGCCCGGACGGCCCTGTGTGTATATACATGAAGACACACACGCACGTGGACACGCACACACGCCGGTATCGCATCTTAGCGGGTCTCCCCGCTAAGGAGGCGCGTCGGCGGCCTTAGCAGGAGGGCTCCGCCGTCCGTCGTCGCCGCGGCGCAGTTCATCGAGTCTTCTTCTTCGCCAAAGCGGATTCCACGACCTCGTTCTCACGCTGTTTGGAAGCGCGCGCGAGCGCCTTGGCGCTTTCGCCGTGGACGACAAGGTTGGAAACAGAGCCGCCGATCCTCCACCACCCCCCCTCGAAGCTCTCGGGGCGGCGGTCAGCTGAGCCCTTTTCAAGACCGCCGAGGCTCTGCTCGGCGTCCCGCTGCTATTTTCGAGAGTTATCGCTTCGACCCGCACTTATAGGCGGCAGGGCTGCCAGTAACGACCCGCTGCTGGGAGCAAGGGGCTGCTGTGGTGCGCGAACGTAGATCGCTGGACAAGGCCTGCTGCTGGTGCGGCGCTTGCTTCTTGTTTAGTTAAACAGGCGAGGCCTAGCTGCAGTGTCAGCGAGCGGGCTCGCTCGTGGGATAAGCCGGGTCACCACCGCGACGACGACGTCCTGGGGACAGCCTGTGTAGCAAGTGTATCGCGATGGGGAGGCAAGAGATTCTCTGCTGAGTGGCTTGGGCACAGGAGGGGGACGGGTTCGACCACCGCGTTTACACGCTGCCCGGCGCCGACCTCATGGCCGCTCTCGCTCTTTTGGTGTCCATCTTGTCGAACTATCGATATCGATGTGCATCTCTCGGGTGGAGTCGAGGTCGCCAGCTTCCTTTTTCCTGGTGCCCCTGCCTGCTATACACGCTGCACGGCGGCCGATTAAACACAGAACGGAATCTTAAACGTGATCGAAACTTTTGAGATTGTTCCAGTCCTCGTGCGACGGCGCAAGGACACCATGTTGAAAAGGCCAAGAAAACAACTGTTCTTTTCTTGGTTATCTTCAACAATATTGGCGTATATCTCTTTCACTGCAACAGTTGCGCACCTAAAATAGCAAGAATTGAACGTTTGATTGTTACCGCCATCGTCCTTTATCAAAACTTGCTACCGAGGACGCTGGGACCCTACGCAGTAGCAAGCCCGCACCATCGCTCAATGTGTTCTCTTTGAGCCATCAACACATCAACTGCGTCTTGAATAGTCTATCTCTGCGTCGGAACATCTACGAAGTGCCTATTTTCGCCAGGCGCCAGCCTATGAGATAGGTAAAGAACTTTATTGATTCATTAAAGAAACATGTGAGGAGGGAGGTAGCAGCAGGACGACGACGGGCCCTCGGGCCGCTCTAGATGGCCGGACGCTTCTGTGCTTCGTCGACCCCTCTGGCCCAGCCCAGGGTCCGGAGATGTAGCTCCGGTTGCGAGCTGCACAGAGCGGCCTCCCATCGCTCCTGGTGTTCCGAACTTTGCCAGGGGCTTGGGTTTGTTCGGGCAGTTCAGAAAGACGTGGATAAAGTCGGATCTGGTGCTAGGACACAAGTTGCAGTGAGGAGAGGTTTCGCCATGCGTAATAAGGGAGAGAAGGAAAGGAGTCGTGACTGTGGCCGTTTGAAGTCTGCGCCACACGACCTGGTCACTTCTGCAAATAGATTTATGTGGTGGGGAGTACGTGAAGCGGTAATTTCTGTGAAACAGTGTTGCAACGTGGTAACTGAGGAGTCAGCCCTTGGCACTGAGAACCGAAGGCAGGCCGCTTTGAGCCCGGTTGACGAGTGCTCTGGCTTGGGTGTGAGCGGCCGTGTTGCCTGGGTGATGTTTTCACGCAAATAATGTAACGCCTTTTCATGAAGCTAAGAGAGTCATACTTGTTTATAACAGGGGGAAAATTATCGAAATCAGGGTATCTTGCAAAGACGAAAGGACAGCTTAGGACGAGAGCATCAGTTAGAGCACGCGTTGGCGAACCCATCGTTTTCGAACCGAAGCTCTTTGAACAGTGTACAGCTAGTTCTCGACGAAGCACAACAACCATCGAAGTCAACGACTCGATTATGTCGTACCGTCCTCGCTATATGCACTCACGTGTTCGTCACATACTTCGCAAACATGCACGCCTCGAGAGGTCGGCTCCTCCGCCTGTGGCACGGTCTCACGGCAAAAGGCGACGTGTGTTGTGTGTCTTAGAACGAATATACGTTACACGCGAGGAGGCAGAAAACGGAGGCACTTCTATACGCTACTGCAGCAACAGCGGCCGCACTGTTGGCCCTGCTCGCGCGGGACGCCTTCAATTTCCGTTTGCCCCGTGAGAGCACCTCGGTCGGCGCCAGGCCGAGCCGATGGGAGAGAGAGAGGAGAGAGAGAGAAAGAACAGCGGCGATGAGGTTCTCCCGCGGTAATTGGAAGAACGCTTGATTTACAGCGGGAAACGAAAAAACTTTAGCGGGAGGCTAGGCCTGTTGTATAGCAGTGGTACTACGAGTGGCCCTGAGTTAGTTCGCTGTGAAAAGCGAAGTAATGCGGCGAGTGAAACAAAAGACGCAAGAAATGCGTTGAAAGAGGAGGAGGTACGGTCGGCCGTGTAAGAGGGAGAGGGAAGGGGGGAGGGGTACGAGGTGCCGGGGTCTCGTGTAGCCGATAGCCTTGTGGTGGTGGTGGTGGCTGGCTGGCTTTCGGTACGACCCTTATTGAGTTGTAACCAGCGAAGAAAATAATAAATAGAAGAAGAAATGGCGTCCGCGTGCCGCCTGCACGTTGCGAGAGCGGTGGTTCGTGCTTAGCGAGAAAGCGTACACAGGTGGCTAGCAGGCCACGCATAGGCGAGGCACACGCTGTCATGTTCTTGTACTGCGCGTACATGGTCAGGCCGTGCTATTTGTATGCAGCGCTGGTGCACGCGTTCTCTCTCCCTCTTCTTTCCTGTGCATTTTTTTTTTGTACTGTACCCTGTGCCGCCGTCCCGTGCAGCGGTTCTCGCCGTTTATAACATCTCACTCTCCGCTTCTGCGTGAGTGGCGATAAATTAAAAACGCAGCGCGGCGTAGTCGGATCCTTGGTCGGGCCGCCGCTTTCACCTGTATATAGGCGGACGCGCGTGTCGCTTAAAAGAAAGAAAGACAAAAAAGACAACAGCTTCACTGACTTAACGTCGCGAAGATTAGTTAAACAGCGTAGCTGATGGCATCATATTGATGTTTCATTGCTTGACTTTGCTCATAACGTTTAGTGGACCGCAGGTGAGTAGTGGAGCTTGCCCAATTTCTGAGGCACATACCCGTTAGACTAGTGATAGACTGTCTCCTAGTTTTTTAGTGCTCCTGCGGCGCATATCCGCTAGGCTTGATATAGACAGCTTCTTCATTTTTTAGTGGATTTGAGGTAAATAGTCGGGCTTGCCCGATACCTGTGGCACATGCACGCTAGGAGCTGAGTTACGCTCCGCAAGGATGAACCTCGAGACTTAAAGAGCTCTACTGTTAAAAAAGAAATGTATGAATGCCGTCGGCTGACGCTATTTTCTATTCTCTTTCACCCCCTTTACTTTCCACGTTCGAGAATCATTAAGCGACAGTTAGGACCGGCTATTCGTAGCTGTCCGTACGGCTCTTTCCCATCCGTCAACCAACACTCGCGCAGGTGATAGCACGCGGTAAACAACAGCGATAACACGACGCACCATTATCGAGAGCCGCTTTCTTAATGTCAGTTGTACAACTTGATTTATGAATATCTATAGCAGCATTTAAAAAGCAAGCCTAGGCAAACTCATATGGCTTAGTTCAACGGCTAGATTGATGGCTGAACGTTATGAGCTATAGCCCGTTTGAAACGTAGTAACAACATGTGTCAGTCAGAACGCGTGCTGTTTATTTTTCTTTGTGCGCTATTTGCCTTCTGCGTTCACAGTCTGTTACTCAAAGCAAGTCTTCTGGTTTTATTGTTTTTTCTTTACCTAATATACGAATGAATTAAGTTCAAGATTTACTGTACTTTATTCAGTTACTTCTGCCGACTTCAACACCTTCGATCTTCTAGCCTACTGCGTTACTATCTTCACTGCAAGTAAGTTAGAAATTACTGTAATAGTGTCTAGAGACCGAGGCCTCATGAGGGTTGAATCTGGTTCTGTGTACTAGTTGATGGGTACTGAAATGTCATGACATGAAGAAAATCGAAGCCGGTTCCACGCCTGTGCAATTTAAGTAAACAGCAGAGCTAGCAAGCAAGCGCCGCCACTTGGCGAACGCAGGTCGAGTTCCTTCACCCTTCTTGATCTTCTTCTTTCTTCTTCGTTCTTCTTTCTTTCATCGTTGTTTCTTTCCTTATCTCTCTCTATATTGCCCTCTCCCCCTTTCCCTCTTCCTAACGTTATGACCCTCACTTCTATTTCGATCACTTGCTATGCTATACTGCACATGGTTATGCTATGGTTTACCCTGTCACTTCCTGCTTTCCCTCCTCCTCACCCTAACATCACTCCTCCTCATCCTAGCTTTTCTTTCCCACCCCTTGCCAGACTATACTATACAAGGCTATGACACGCTTTACCCTCTCCCCCTCCTCCTCCACCTTTTCCTCATCCTAACTTCCCTTTCCCACCCCCTTGATAAACTATACTATACAAGGCTATGACATGCTCTACCCTCTCCCCTCCTTTTCCACCTCTTTCTCATCCTAACTTCCTTTTCCCACCCCTTTTCTAAGCTATACTATACAAGGCTATGACATGCTTTACCCTCTCCCCTCCTCCTGCACCTCTTCCTCATCCTAACTTCCCTTTCCCACCCCTTGCTAGACTATACTATACAAGGCTATGACATGCCTTACCCTCTCCCGTCCTCCTCCTCTTTCTCACTCTAACTTCCCTTTCCCACGCCCTTGCTCCACTATACTACAAGGCTATGCCCTGCGTTACCCTCTCCCCTCCTCCTCCCCCATCATATCTTCTGCTTCCCACCACCTTGCTGAACTATACTACACAAGGCTATATTCTGCTTTACCCTCTCAGCTCCTGCTTTCCTTCCCGTCGTAAATTGCATAGCGCTTCTATTCGACAGGGCAC
This sequence comes from Rhipicephalus sanguineus, assembly GCF_013339695.2. Lineage (NCBI taxonomy): Eukaryota > Metazoa > Arthropoda > Arachnida > Ixodida > Ixodidae > Rhipicephalus > Rhipicephalus sanguineus. The sequence goes on from NC_051181.1 coordinate 116,507,500, forward strand.
AAGAAAGATACACACACAGCAGAGCGCTATAGCGCTCTGTTGCACAGCGCTCTGTTGCACAGCTAGGAGCTGCTTTGCAGTTACCGTCTTTCTGCTGGTTACGCGAACCGGCGGAACCTAAAGCTTAAACAGCTCGGCAGTTAAAATGTTTAATGGGTTCTCTTCCGTGCACCTCCACTCGTCATGCGAGAATCATTCTCTTCCGCAGATACCGCGGCACGTCGCTGTCGACCCTGGCAGTGGTGATGCCGGAAAAATGGGGAACACCGCGAAGCGACGCGGCTTGTATAGCTTACTGGCCCCCCAGTGACACGGACCTACCACTGACACTGGGTAAATATCGACCTATGCTGCGCCACGCAGAACCTTGCATTTCACTGAAGTTGTACGGCGCTTGTATGACGTCGCACGTGACGTTTCCGCTCAGGTCACATGATCCCGAGTTGTTAATGTGCAAGTAGACTCTCCCGTATACTACCAATATTGATTATCGTTGGCTAAATGATGGCTAATGTTGTCTTGCAGGTGTTGGCTAGTATTTTGCACATGTTGGCTAAATCATGGCTATGAAATCCGCAGTTATAGCGGCATCATTGTCGTCATTGTTTGTCATTCTAATGTATGAGTTGTTTGCCAGTGTCGTATGCAGCTGCATTCTTGCCGTTATGCTTCATGTTTCAGCTATAATCGTCCGCTTATTACTGTCGTGAAATTGCGAAATGAGCTGCATGCGAATGAAGACATTGAAAGGAAAAAAATGCGTGCGTTATTTATGTGTCGCATTCCATGCTCTCTTGCATATACATAGACAACTGCTTGAGTTGGTTTTATTACTCAGGTCGGTATGAAAATACGAGCGTTCCTGAAGCTTGCGCAGAAGCGTTGTCATTTTACTATATAGCAACTAGAGACAGAAGATCTCAACTGGCATCCTTGTTCGCGCGCGGACGTGGACTTGCTAAACGCCTGCACAAAATATCACTGCCTATGGGCGCTGGAAATCGTCCCTGACGTTTGGCCTTAGCATTGATTCTCGGGTCGCGAGTTGGTTTGGCCCTCCCACCACGCGCCTGAAAGCCAATTGCGAAGGGAACGATACGATTAAATCAACTACATTCGTACACCACTACGCCCTAACATATTCCCTGTGCTCTGGAAGGCCGGTAAGCGATTTCTGCGCCGAAGGACATCGATGCCTCCAATCGAAATGGAACACGGTGCTTCGCAGGGATGCCTTCTTATGTCAAGGGTTACCGGATAGAACGAACTTCGATGTGTGCATACGGAGTAGCTATATAGTCGCAATCTTGCAACAGTGATCGCGCGGCGCCCTTCTTGTGTACCTCCTGCCGCAGTACGCCTAAACCAGGCAATTGGACCCCATTTCGAGCCGCTTAACGGCTTCGGTCATAAACACCAGGCGGTGCGTCGCGAATCTCTCGCGCGCATGCATGATCCTGAAACTGCGTCTTCTGATTGCGGCGGGGTGTATACTATAAAGCGTCGGGGGCCGCAAGTGGGAACGGGGCTTGTATGAACGGGCAGCGAACCGCACTCCGCACTGGTCGGCGAGCCAACTCGTCCCCTCCGCGCGTAACTTCCGGAACTAAACAATCTTCCGTAGTGGTCTACGCCTCGCGCCTCTTTTTTTTTTTTTTTTGCTTTAGTCTTTATATCTTTCTCATTGCGTTTTCTATACCGCGCTCGAAGTGCGTGCGTTTCTTGTTGGCCGCGCGCGCGCTAATCTCGTGGAGCATGTTTCGGCGCGTGCCCGTCCTGGTTCCTCCACAGCAGGGCCCGGGCCAAGAGGGCACGTCTTAATAAATGAGCCAAGAACATTGAACCGCGTGCACCGCGCGCTGCGCCCCTTGCCGCCGCGTGCGCGCCGCCTTTGCGTGGTCTTCGCCGGCGCGCGTAGGAATACGCCCATAAGGATCTTGCGCTCGTTGCGGCCACAGCGCAGAAACCGCTTCTTGATAGCTCGTGGTAGTGGTTGCTGCTTCTTTCTCGCGTATAGCTCGATCTTTTCTGTGGCTCTTTTTCTTGCTGCTGCCGCTGCTGCTGGTCGGAGAAGGCTGCGGTGTAATATACCTTACATCCCGTTGTTGCTGTATAGGTCTGTCTCGAGTGCTGCTTGCCGGCTGCTACAACTTCCGCCGCCTGGTCCCTTACCAACACCGTCTGCCGGCGAGTGTTGTGTAATGCCCAAGGGGGAGCCACTGAGAAAATATCCCCCCCCCCGCCCCCATGATAACTGTAGCCCACAGGAAGGCCCCGCGCATGCGCAGCCTCGGGCTACGAGTGGCTCGCTCGTTCCTTGAGAAATAGCCTCGCCGCGTAGGGTGGACGTGTTCGAGAGGCACACGCGTTGTGCGAGGGGGTCTTCACGTTGACCGTTCACCTAGGTATTGATTTTTCATTCGTTAAAACTAATGGATGTGGGGAGGCCTATATATCACTATAGTATTGCAGTGCATGCCTCTTATATTTCAAACTGCATTTCCTATTCAAAAGAGAGAATGAGAAAAGGAGGAAAATAATGAGAAGATAAATGCAATGTATTAGTTACCTTTATTGCTGTTTGCACCTTAGCCTTAAGTTGTTGGAGCGTCGAACGTTTCTTACTGTTTTATGAACGCTCTAATTAAAGTACAAGGCTTCCTCATTGGTCAATGCGGCCTGGAAACGTGCGTCCCCTGTTGAATCGTAAATGCTACATCGATGTTGGTTGAAGACGAAATATATGTACCGCAGGCCAACATATCTACCTTGAAACGCAATTCCGGATGAATAAGGTTAAACCTAATAGGTCATCGTTCGTGTGCTTGGGTAGTTTTTTATGGTACAGTCCGTAGGAAATATAGTATGGTCATTTTCATAGTATGGTCTACAAGAAGCTATACTAGCAGATGAAAAAAATTCTTGAACAGGGGGCGTCACTAGAGTTAGCGTTTCGACAATCAGTTGCTGCCTTGAAGAAGACAAGACCACTTGTAGAAACGGTGGCTCCCGCGTCACCCACTGTTCAAAGATTTTCTTATCTACTCCTTGTACCGTTGCTTAGCTCAATCACCTCTCGCTGATAAGCAGTCGGGCTGGTTGCCTAACACGATCGCCCCGATAAGAGCAGCGTCCATTTAGTGAAGTCAGCTATCGACAGAGTTGCGCGATAACTGTGTGCTGTCAGCCGAACAGCTAGCTGTACGAGCCACCATAGAGCCAATACGTGTCGAGTTGCCAAATTAGCTCGCCCATCGTGACATGGCGTGGTCAAGCATAGATCGTCGGTGCATGCTGCTGGCAACGATCCTCTCTTTCTCGCGGTTCAATTCATATTCACGACGCGTGCAGAAGACAATAAAAAAAATGCAAGGAAAAGCAAGGAAAGAAGATTCAGTACTAGCAAAGGGTGAAGGAGGTAGAAGCGATGCTAGTAAAAGGAAAAAAATATATAACAAAGCAAAACAGAGAACGAGAAAACGTTCCTTCTCCACGCTGCTCGTTCTGCTGCGGGGAGGAGTGTTAATTAAAAGGACGGGGCCCAGGCAATGCAGTCGACAGCTATCTTTTTTGCTTTCGCTCGCCGTGCCGTGCGCTTGCGCACCCTTGGCAAGATCATGCGCTTCGCCTCGCTTCCTGAGCGTATACCCTCTCCTTCTCTCGCACGAAACCCTTTAATTTGGAGCAGGTTGTGCCTGATCGCTTCCTCATGAAGCCGCCCTCGTGCCTACTACTATCCACCATGCTTCTCCTCATAACACACCCCCCCCCCCCCCCCCATTTCCTTGCCCACCCATTCCAGCTTCTTCCATGCATCCTTCCACATGTATATACCTGCCATTCCCCCACCTTACGGCTTTTTTTTTCTTCTTTCTTTGCTTCTCTCATTCTCAGCCCTGTTAATCGGTGGCGCGTCGTGATATGACCGCTCGCGGAATTAATTGGACGATCTGTTGCTCCTTATTGATAGACCCGTTCGAGCGCGCGGACGTTTACAGACTCGCGCGTTCGTGTGTGTGCACGGGCGATGGATGTCCGCAACGTTGTTCAAATACTCAAACCAGGCCTCCTCCTTCCTTCGGCGATCGCTGCTGCTTCTTCTTGGGCTTGCAAGAAACACCGCGGCTCTTCGCTGTGGAACCTGGAGTGATTAGTGAGAAAGGGGAAAGGAGGTTGACGGATCGCCCCGTGATGGGCAAGCGCGGAAGAAAAAAAAATTTTTTTGCTTGTTTTGCTCGGCCACATTAATCAGGTAAAGGTGAGGAAAAGTTTGTTGCCTCGGGGCCAAAAGGGTTGAAATATTCAGACCACCCTGCACAGCGACAGTTTCGACGCGCGCAGCGGAGCGAAGCGACCGGCCCGTCCGGACCGGGCAAAGGTATGCACGATGAACGCGACGTTCACTGCTAAGTAATTGTTTTAACTTCATCGTTATGCGCATGCATGTCGCGGAATGCGTGTGGCAGGGACCTCCACGATGATCGATGTATACGCGAAGATTTATGGCTGAGATGTTGGACAGGTTCTACAAGAGTTGCAAGTTTGCGCCGAAGGAAGGGAATTTAAAGTGAACAAAGCATTTTTTTTTTCAAAGCTACTTCATTCTGCTCCAAGAAGTGCGGCTGAGATTGCTACTGAATTGACTATAAATGAAATTGTTGCGCAACGCTAAGCTAGGAAGGTCATATATTGTAAACGAGAGAGCTTATTGCATTGCGACAGGATACCTACTTACAACACCACCGATTATGGCGTGACTGCTACCCCAATGACAGACCATGCAAGAAACATTGGGAACCACCTAAATAATGCATTGAATTCTGAGGGAAGCTGTGGGCTTTGCCTTTTGGCTTTCCTTGTAGAGTCCTTAAAAAAAAAAAAAAAGATCACCGCCCAAGCATTCCGTACAGGTGGGTAATCGGGGATGCGGAAACGTGCGTTCCTCGTGTTTATCGCGAGCTGGAATCTTTCGAACTGTCTTCTGTTGTATCTTTTGATTTATCCCCCACCACTTTTAAGAGCTGCTTCAAAGTTTGCGCTTGGTGACATTAGCTTAAAGGATATCGAGAAAACCTAAAGGATTTTATGGATAACGATTCATGCTGAGGCGGGCACCATCCCTACCTACATATGCTAAGCCTGAAGAGAAGCTATAGTGAGGCGAGGAGACCCTTCGAGGTAGCGTGCGCAAACATTGCTTCTTCATTGTAGTTTCTGCGCATTCACGGACTCACGGACCGCCACATCCTTCCACCTCCTAGCCACACACATTTTCGCTGCTCTCTCTCTCACTTTCTTCCCTTCCCATTTGGTGTCCATATAAGCACGGAAATATGCACGAACATTTCGTCTTGAGAAAGGTCAGGCTCTGACCGAAACGTCGACGTAATAAATGGTTTTCTTGAAGTGCCACCTGTCATACTTTATATATATATATATATATATATATATATATATATATATATATATATATATATATATATCCGGGTGTCCCAGGTATCTAGCCAAGGGTTAAAAGTACAATATTAGAGGCAGGCGAGTGAAATCGGTTGCATATTTCTGACAGCCACCTTGCGCACTACATGTATCGGTTACCGCTAAGACCGTCTATGTACGCCACCCAGTCTGGCAACGCGCTCGAGCACTTCCGGTGCGCAAGCAATAAACATCAGTTCTTCCATGGCCACTGTACGTGTCGGTCTCGTTGCATACATGGTGTCAGAAGTGGCTAGATCACCACGCTAGAAAATGACTGAGCTTCTGCCCCCAGAGCCGTTACGTTTCGGGGATAATGTGGCGGAGAACTGGATTCGGTTCAAGCAGCGAGTCGAGCTGTACTTCACCGCCACAGAATCCTCGGAACCGGGAAAGCAACGCAGCCCCGCCCAGAAAGCCGCCATCTTGCTTCACCTGGCGGGCCAAGAGGCGATCGATGTTTATAACACTTTCGACCTCACTGGAGAAGAAAAGCAGGACTATGACAAGTTAGTCCAAGAATTCGAGGCTTACTGCTTACCTCAGAGCAACGAGACGTTCGAGCGCTACGTCTCCCGGAGCCGCACGCAGACCGAAGGTGAGCCTTTCGAGCAGTTCTATCGGGACCTGCAACTGAAATCGAAAAGCTGCAGCTTTGAGAACCTCCGGGAGTCGATGCTGCGTGACCAAATAGTGTACGGCACACCTAGTAAAGCGTTGAGAGAAAAGCTTCTAGCCAAAAAAGACTTGACGCTCAGCACAGCTGTTGAGTGGGCAAAGGCTGAGGAAATCGCTGCCGCACAAACCAAAGCGTGGAGTGAAACCAAGAGCGTAGACGCAGTGACGCAAGACAAAAAGAAGTACCAGCAACACAGGAAGGACTCGCTAGGGCACAGCAAAGAGAGACATCAAGGAAAGAAATGCGGCTACTGCGACCGCTCGCATAGGCCTCGAGAGTGTCCAGCATATGGGAAATATTGTGCTAGAGGCGGAAAGCAGAATCATTTCGCAGTTTGCTGCAAAGCAGGAGCAACGCATGTGAACGACATCGCCGAGCGGGATGACGACGACGATGACGACGCCTTTACTGTGCTGCACATATCTACGGCATGTAAGAAAGCGAGCACGGCATTTCGGGACGAGAAGTGCGGCTGAAAGTAGACACCGGCGCGCAGGCCAACCTGCTGCCGCGCGGTGTGTTTGACGCCCTGGGAACCAAGTGCCAACCGCAGCCGGCCCGAGCAGTACTGCGCAGCTACGGCGGTGATGAAATAGTGCATATGGGGAAGGTATGCCTCCCAGTTCAGATTGGAGAAGACACCAAGATAGTGGAATTCTTTGTTGTGAAGAAAGGTCGGCAGGCGATCTTAGGACTGCACGCTTGCGAGCAGTTTGGTCTCGTGAACAGAATTAGAGCAGTCAACAAGGATGACTTATCCGAGTGCATTCGCAGAGAGTATCCGAAGTTGTTTACGGGCATCGGACTACTGAAGCGAGAATACAGTATGGCGCTCCAAGACGGCGCCCGCCCAGTCGTCGAGCCGGCGCGACGTGTACCTCACGCAATTCGACCCCGGTTGAAAGAGGAACTTGATCGTTTGGAGGCAGCGGGGCTCATAGCCAGGGTGCGGGAGCCGTCTGACTGGGTAAGCCCACTTGTTATTGCTCGAAAGAAGAACGGTCAGCTTCGGGTCTGCATGGATCCCAGAAAAGTGAATGAGGTTTTGAAGAGAGAACACTTTCAACTTCCACGCAGAGAAGAGATTGAAAGCGAACTGGCAGGGGCGAAATATTTCAGCTCGCTTGATGCCAACAGTGGTTTCCACCAAATAGCTCTTGATGAAAAGTCCTCGCGCATCTGCACATTCAGCAGCCCATTTGGTCGTCACCGGTTCCTAAGGCTGCCCTTTGGCATCGCGTCGGCTCCAGAGATATTTCAAAGAACAATGACCGAGATTTTTGACGGGCTACCTGGAGTACGCATCTACATCGATGACATTTTAATTTGGGGTGCCTCATGGGAAGAGCACCAAGAAAGGCTGCACAATGCCCTGAAAACAGCTAGTGAAGCGGGCCTCACGCTTAATTGGGAAAAATGTAAGTTCGGAGTGAAGCAGATAGACTTCCTTGGAGATAGAATAAGTGCGGAAGGCATCAAACCAAACCCAGAACTGGTAGAGTGCATAGCCCATTGCCGGAGACCAGCTACAAAAAAGGAAGTCCAAAGGTTGCTTGGCGCTGTCAACTATTTCAGCAAGTACTTGCCGAACTTAGCAAGTCAGACAGAATCACTTCGAGGACTATTGCGTGAAGGCGTTATCTTTGAATGGACAAGAACGCACGACATCGAGTGGGCCCATCTAAAAAAAATACTGACGCGAGCTCCGCTGCTGGCAATTTTCGATCCATCCTTGCCTACTAAGTTGTCTACTGACGCATCCGCCTATGCAGTGGGAGCAGCACTTCTTCAGCAGCATGGTACCGAGTGGAAACCGGTCGGCTATGCGTCAAGAGTTTTGACCGAAACTGAGCGCCGATACGCACAGATTGAAAAGGAGGCCCTTGGAATAGTATTTGGCTGTGAGAAGTTTAATGAGTTTGTTCTAGGCCGAAGAATTATAATAGAGACTGATCACAGTCCATTAATATCTATCTCAAAGAAAGGACTCAGCGACATACCGCCCCGTCTTCAAGGGTTGTTCCTGAGACTGCTGAAATATGACTACCGACTCTACTTTGTTCCAGGAAAGAAACTGATTGTAGCTGACACCCTGTCGAGAATTCAAGGACAATGCATGTCAGAAAACTGCTCGAAGGACTTGGAAATACACGCCACCAGTGTTTTGGAGGAACGAGTCAGCAGGAGAACAAAGCAAAGACTGGAAGATGCCACAGCTAGAGACCCAGAACTGCAGCAGGTCATCAAAAATCTGCAGGCGACAGAGCCTATCAAGGGGGTGTGGAAAAAACACACTAACGAATTGTCTGTGGTGGAAGGTGTGCTCATGAAAGGCACCAAAGTTGTAATCCCTTCCGAGCTTAGAAAAGAAATGCTCTCTCGGTTACACCGGGGGCATCTGGGCATGGCCAAGTGCATATCACGAGCACGCACTCTCATGTACTGGCCGAGGATGGCAGCTGACATAAGACAAATGGTGGAACAGTGTGAGACCTGCCAAATACATGCATACAAACAACCCGCTGAGCCCCTGCTGTTACGAGACATACCAAATCAACCCTGGTACAGGGTAGGAGCGGACTTGTGCGAATATGCTGGCAAGCATTACCTAGTCGTGTACGATGCGTACTCTAACTATCCGGAGGTTGAGGAGTTGCATGGGACCACGACAAGTGAAGTCATCAATAAACTCTCGCGGATATTTGCACGCTATGGCATTCCACATGAGCTCTGCACTGATGGCGGTCCCCAGTTTACAGCCAAGGAATTTAAAAACTTTGCAGTGATGTTTGACTTTGAGCACATCATCTCTAGCCCCTATTATCCGAAATCTAATGGACTCGCGGAAAAAGGGGTACAAATCATAAAGAGGCTCCTCAAGAAGGCAGGGTCAAAGGAGGAGTTTTGGCTTGGCCTCCTTAACTACCGTGCAGCTCCACTGGAAGACGGTGTCTCACCATCCCAGTATCTAATGGGTCGCAACAGCAGAACACCACTCCCAGACCTTTGCTTGGATTCACCACGGCAGCTATCAAACCCTCGAAAACACAAGCAAAATATGAACACAGGACAGCATCTCCCGCCGCTCCACCCCGGAGACACTGTTCGTATTTGGTCTGGAAACAAATGGGGCACGAAAGCTAAGGTTTTGGACCTTGTGGCCCCCAGATCGTACAGGGTGCTAACAGAGGATGGAAGCGAATTCAGAAGGAACCGCCAAGACTTACGGAAAACAAAATACTCTAGCAACTCAGCACCACAGCAGCTTCATCCTACTGGACTTAGTAACGCTGGGGAGGGGAGTCAGTCAGGACTGCAGGGAGCAACCGATGCAAAACGGGCATTCATGAGCGTTGACCTTCCCTTAGTGACCGCAAGATCAACAGCAGCAGCAAGGGAAAAATGTGCGCCCCCCAGACAACTAGAAGCACCTACAGAATCATCGCCCATGGTGGGACCAAGGGCTGCCGAAGAATGCCTTCCTCCCGCACCTCCTAGACAAGCAGGAGTGTCGGGGGAAGATGAGCCTAGAGCGTCGTCCAGCCAACAAATCACCGAGAAGCCAGCTGTGCAGGCCCCAAGAGGTTCAGCAGAGACTGCTATAGAACACCGTTATAATACATCCCCGCGGCGATCATCAAGAATCAGAAGACCTCCCCACCGATTGGGCTACCAGAATTAACAAGTCTCCTCTTGCACCTTATGAAGGACATACTGTGTAATCAGCTCGTAATTTTAAAGAAAAGAGGATGTATCGGTTACCGCTAAGACCGTCTATGTACGCCACCCAGTCTGGCAACGCGCTCGAGCACTTCCGTTGCGCAAGCAATAAACATCAGTTCTTCCATGGCCACTGTACGTGTCGGTCTCGTTGCATACACTACAGACAGCTTTTTGTTTTTTAATTAATTTGTTAATTAGGATTATTTAACTAAATCGCTAAATATCGACTTTAGGAAAGAAATGGCATTTGCAAAGTTCGAGAGCGTCTTCAGAAACCCCAATTGCATTATTTGCGATAAAGAAAGTCTCACGTGTACCATTTTTCCAAGCTGCAAAGAAAGCCCGCGAAATTAAAAAAAATCACGTGACTAGCGCATTCGCGCGCCGCAATCGTGCTGCTCTCAACCGTGGTTTGACCGAACGAAATGAGCTGCGGCCGCGACTCGCCGGCTCCGTTGCAGCGGTTGGCCGATAAGTTGGCGGTGGTTTCTTGGCCCGCGCTCGCTACAAGTTGCACCGTCACGCGCGCCATCCGCCTGACGCGGGCCTAATTTACAGCCAAATTAAAAAAATTATTTACAAAAAAATTGTCTGTAGTGCACGAGGTGGCTGTGAGCAATATGAAACTGATTTCCCTCTCCTGCCCCTAATATTGTATTTTTTTTTTTTTAGTGCCGGAACGTTCTAGCTTCCAGCCAGAAAATGACGAAGGCGCTGATAAAATTTCTGCGCTCAACCGATCTCGCTAAACGACTATGATGCTCCCGTGCTTGAGTGTGTGTTCGTGTTTTCTTCTTTATTTTTTTTTTAATTTTTTTTCTTCCTTACCTTTCTATCCCCCCTTACCCCTTCCCCAGTGCAGGGTAGCAAACCGAAAAACTTCTGGTTAACCTCTCTGCCTTTCACTTAACCTTTCTCTCTCTCTCTTTTTTAGCCCTTTGCGCAAGTTAGGTGGGACACCCGGGATATATATATATATATATATATATATATATATATATATATATATATATATATATATATATATGTATATATATATATATATATATATATATATATATATATATATATATATATATATATATTGTTAGGCGTTTATTGACGGCGACGATGCACAACGACAGAGCGCAGACTCGCAGACTCTCACGAGCACGAGCACGAGGGGCGTGCTCTCCGAGAAGAGGCGAAGAGGGCGACCCACTAGAAGGCGCTGGAGAGGACGGCCCATTACAACGTTCCAATTCTTCTCTAGAATATATATATATATATATATATATATATATCTGAACGTACTTCATCGTTTTCACTTCCATACAGGCATCATTATTTCAGGTCTTCTGCGTGTTTGAGCCTGGTCAGTGCCTGTGGCATAAGCGGGTCTGCCACAGTGTTGTCTAAGCCGATCGTCTTCCCTCGTGCAATATGTATGGTGCTGACTTAGTAGCGGCCTCTGAAACCCCAGTTTACCTCTCCTGTAGAACGTCTTGCATAAAAAAAGAACGGGGGGGGGGGGATTTTTGTACATTCCTCTATCGCTTAAAATCGTCCAGTTTTCCTCCCTCAGGCCGGTGCGTCCTTGAACGAGACCTAGCACGTACAAGAGAAACGCGCGTTGCCGAACTCGTGCGATCGGCGGTCACGATATCTCTTATAGCGAACGTCACTATGAGGCCACGGTGGTGCTGTAGCTGTTCTTAATTGCAGATAAGTGCGAGTACTTCACCGCCGATTCTTTCAATATTTTTTTTTTTTTTCGTTGCCCCGTCATCGATGACGTTTCTCTTGATTTTACTTTAACGGAGTCCCGCTGAGACTACGGCCAGCGAAGCGAAAGTATCGAGGAAATGATTCCTCGCCCAGGTGCTTGTTTGAGCAGCGCGTAATTATTGTCCCAGTAGATCTGTTGATGAGCGGCGGCTGGCCTTTCCTCTTTCAGCGAATGGACGTTATAGCCTTTCTTGGCGGCCACGCGCGGAGTTGACAAAACGTGCTCGTTGAAGCCTTGTTGTCGGTTAGGTGTGTTCGCGATAGACCCACAGTAACGTGATATATGGCTGTGTTGTGAAGCTTAGAAAAGTGCCTTACGTTCGGAATTTACGAGATGAAACGATTGTACCGCCTGTCTGGTGTAACAACGGACAAGAAATCCTTTAATAGGGATGTCGCTGGAGCCAGAGTTTCGGCGTTGAGCACGCGTCTTGTTCAGTGCAGCAGATGCTTTCCTTAGAAGCGTGTTTATGTAAGCATTGTTGACTCTGTCTCAACATCAATGAAGAGGCGTGCACAAACTTCCTCTTCTCCTCCACCACCATTGCTCATTGGTTGCAACGAAATTCCGTGCTCAACGACTTTTCATATCTTCAAGCTTATATATTTCCCTGAAATTCTGCGCTGCTTAAATACAAAACATATATAGGCGCAAGAGATGATTGCCTTCTATTTTATGTCGAAATACAAAATACTGGTATAAGACACCGGAAACGACGTAGGAATGGGCTCACCACCGGCACTGTAGAAAAGCGGAATGTTACTGAACTTCTATAAAACTTTTGTAAGGGTGTATGTCAACGCCACGGGCACAACAACTCGAAATATCGTACAGCCAGCACGAGGAGGCGCATTGTTGTTTACAGTTTACCTAGATCAGGCGTCTCAAACTCGCCTCATTTAGCGGGCCACAGTCACGTGATTTAGTCTTGCAGGGGCTGGGACCGCGAAGAAGGTTTGAGCGTGAGGGAGGGAAGGGGGAGTGGGGAGAGAGTTTGAACAAAGTGTCAGCTAACGTTGAAGATTGACAGGGCTTTCCCATATCTCATCTATGAGACATTTCCGAAGGGGATCTGACGTCAGGTTTCGAGAAACACATCAATACAGATCTGCAGAACGACCTAAATCTGTACTCCCATTCTGAAACATAGAGCTTTTGTTCCAAGATTGTGTTTCAATACGTGGTGACGACATGGGGTACCTCACGCGAAAAAAAATACTTGCGACGAGTCATGTATGTGTAGCTCATCAACACATATATTAATAACTTTTTTTTTAATATATGGGGCGAAAACAGTCACGCGCGGGCCGCTAGCGAAAGGTCATCGGACCGCCTGCTTGAGACCCCTGACCTAGATACACTTTGCGGACCTAATCGTTAACTATGAAAACGCTCTACTACAGACTGCGGATAGTTCTTTTAAGCAATGATAGCCTCTTGTGACGCTGACTTTGCTGTCGTTTAGCAAAAGCTTTCGCATTGGTACCTTCAGATGGTCATCGGTGAGCCACTACTTCGCGGGCCGTATTACTTTTTTTATATGGTATGAGTGTGTTTATCCTTTCGCAAAGAAATAAAAGAAAAAGAAAGTGTAATGTTAGAACAGAAAATACACCAGTGTCTCAGCATTGGATACATGAGTTACTGTGGCGCAGAGATAGTGTTCTCCACCGCCCACAAAAGAATACTGCGTGATTGGAACAGCTCAACGTGGCGCACATTAACAAGGGGACGTGATAATTAATTATCTTACACTGCGACCTCTAAAGAGTGGTATCGGGGCCGGAACTCAGATACCAACTAATGCGATTTTGATAGTGTAGTGGGCGATGTTGTACTTCGTTAAATCTCAAGCGAGTCACACAAATGGGAAATGCGGCGCAAGCTGAAGAAAAAGTTCATATTGATTCTTATGGCAAAACACACAAAAATAAACGTAAATGTTTACAGTGCTGCTATTCTCTTTGAAATATCCATGTTGTCAATAGGGTTTCATCCTTAAACGTAGAGATCTAGGTTCTGTACGCTCTGTAGGTACTGTAGTTCACTGTAAGGGTCGCTCAGTAAGTGTGTTTTTTTCAATGTCTCTGCTTGTTTGTTTTCTTTATCGTTCCAGGGCAATGCACGTTTGCCTCGGCGCATTACAACGCAGCGTGTACTACAGCTCTATCGCGAGCACCGCAGCTGTGCCAATTCATCTTCATTACGGCATATGTGGATGACCTTGATCGGCGACACGGAGTGAGCTATCCCACTTACTATAAGCGACCATGTGATCCCAGGCCAATGTTTTAGGTGGATAATACTTTTTTTCTTGCTTTTTTTATCCTATTCCCTTTTTTATCCATGATCTGTATTCGAGTACCGACAGACAGCAGGTGTCCCATTTCCGGTGAACCTTTACTACGAATTAGTGAAGCGCTACCACAGCGCCTACACAATAATAAAATTCCTCGCTCTGTTTTCACGCTTGATAGTGCGGCGGTTGCGTGGCGCAGAAGTAAGGTAACCGAAACTGATCGATCCCGTAATAACAGTTCGCTGACGCTGTGTCGCCGGGTTTGTTCTGGTCATCCATCTAAAACGGACGACGCGTGCTGCTTTCTGAATGGAAACACAGCACGTTGACATAAAGCGACGGTGAAATGGGGGATAATACGCGAGAAAATGGTACGCGTAGTTGGGCGGGGGAAATGACAAGCGATGCTGACGAATGCATCGCTCATGGTAGGGCCGACTGTATATGTGTGTAGTTGCCGTCACTCCATCATACTGAACGCAGTCTTATCTGCTTATTTGTTTTCTATACAGTTTATGCCAAACTATGAATTTGCTTCGAGCTCAGCGATGAGCCGGTTTTGGTAGGTGACCGAAACACGATTGGTTACGCGCCATATTTCAGTGCTGTGGTCTTCGTTTTATAAGATGGTATGTAATGTCCTTTTCAGCTACTGTACTCTACCATTAGAAGTAGTCATTTTGTTTGTTTGTTGCTTGTTTGTTTGTTTGTTTGTTTGTTTGTTTGTTTGTTTGTTTGTTTGTTTGTTTGTTTGTTTGTTTGTTTGTTTGTTTGTTTCACTTCCCATCTACTGAAGCGAGCTGATGACTTTGCATCGCCAGGAACGGTTTGAATGCTCTTGAAGCTCTGACTAAATGATTCTTGCTTCTTTTAGAATACGCCTTTTACGCCTTTTAGAATACGCTTCTTTTAGAATACACTTCTTTTAGAATACGCCGCGGTTCTTCAAAAGCTCACCAATTCGGGCTAAGTTGCTTAGCGACATTTTTGACAAAACAGTGCCGCAAGAGGAACCATTAAATTTACTGCGCATGTGCCGTGTTGCCTTTCATTGGTCCTGCTACTTGCTGTTTTGCTTTTCTCGGAACGTTCTTTTTTTCTTTATCGCCTTTGAATAGGCTCTTGCAAAGAAATATGATCCGTAATAACAATGGGTGAATGACAATGGGTGAATACATGGCATATATAGTGTCGTTTCGCTGTACCTTTAGTTTCATCTGTCATCATGCTTCACAGAAGGACATCACTCATTTTTATTCCTGCCTTTAATTAGTTTTTCTTGCAGTTGCTTCCTCTATTGTCGCTTGCAAGGAATCGATAGTTCATTTCTAATGATAAATGAACAACTCTGTGGACATGCATGCGGTCGAAAGGACACTCTCTGCCGCAGTCGCAGTCACAGTTAAGACAAAGCGAATTCAATTCACTCCCATAAACTATGAAAACAACGATTATGAAATCATAGTTGTAGGATACATGGTCATGCATAACAGACTATTTGAACTGATGAAGAAAAACAGTAGAAGTGACTACGAAGTTTCGCGCACGCATTTCACAGAACATTTTCAATTATATACACGCACGGTACATTTTGTTGTCGGATATTATTTCATTCACTTGGTAGGGTGGCCTGTGGCCAATATCTCGCAGTAACGGGAATGAGTGATTCAACTGAAAAAGTGTTAAAACAAACAAAAAAAGAACATTCATAATCTGCGCAAACCATCGTCGTGAAATACTGGGAACTCGACCAAGTTTCCATTCTTGAAGATGCTCGGGTTGATAACTGCGTGCAGCCAGGCAACACAGAGAAGTGATGCGCGCCTTGACGGCACGGGAGATGAAAATTTTACAGAAGTGTAGAGCTTGCCGTGAAAAAACGAGTACACGGGTCACAGAGCACGTGGCGGCCGTGCTCGTTCTGATGGACGCACAATAAGGCACATTCATTTAACCACGGAAGATAGGCTGCTACTGCAACTGCAAGCAACGACACGAAATGTCCATTTATTGGCGTCCGTATTGGCGAATTTCAATAGTTCAACCATCGAAGCTTAGGAACCTCATGAGGCGACATGAGCAGCAAGAACAGGGCATGACCTCTAGTAACACGGACCCACCAACCACGGGTTAAGACTGTATGAATAAGTGCCACCCATGTGTCGAGGGAAGCCAATGCTACGAACCGTGAAGCCGCGTTTCTTTGGCAGGCGTTTCTCACGTTTGTAGGGCTTACAGAAAAACGCCAGTAAAGCGAATGTATTCAAAAGAAAATGCCTGCGTTGGTATACTTCTACAGGTGCGCAGGTCGCGATGTTACGATGACCTTTAATGGACTTTCGGTGCCGCGATGAAATATTTCTGTTGTATTTCCGTGTTGAAGCAGGTGATCCAAGAAAGGCAGAAGAAGTTCCGGGGATTATGGAAGTAAACTTGGCTAAAACGAATGCTTTGTTCGAGTTGGAAGCCCAAGGTAGATAGAAGTTTAAAGAGAGGAAGAATTCGTGAACACGGTGCGTACTTCAAGGCTGTAACTGGTTGCAACCTTGAAGAAGACAAGACACCGCCTGTTGAAACGTTGCGCCCAGCGACGACCCGTGTTCACGAATTTTTTAATCTGTAGAAGTTGGTGTATCTGCACGACTCCATAATATAGATTGAAGGCTCTTCCGCTAGGCCACGCGACAGAGCGGTTCTTCGTGACTTTTAAACGCGATTCGAAAATATAAACCCTCTTCAAATGGCGAAAAGCATGCGGCAGTCTGTCGCTATAATTCATGTACTTTTCATTGTCACCAGGATCTAATAACACGTTCTGACCAGTTGTGGGTCCCTTTAAAGTTTAGTAACGATGC
This sequence comes from Rhipicephalus sanguineus, assembly GCF_013339695.2. Taxonomy (NCBI): domain Eukaryota; kingdom Metazoa; phylum Arthropoda; class Arachnida; order Ixodida; family Ixodidae; genus Rhipicephalus; species Rhipicephalus sanguineus. The sequence goes on from NC_051181.1 coordinate 116,524,299, forward strand.
GTCTGATTTGTAGCATGCAGTCGGAGTTTCCGGGATCACTTTGTCTCGCATTAGATTGCGCATTTCGAAGGCGTATAGTCGCTCGATTTCCATCACCGAAGCCAGGCGCTTACATGCTTGCGTAGAAGGACTAGCCGAAGATACACGATATCAAAAATCGCGGTAGCAGATGACCTGTGCTCTCTGACCTGGCTCCTTCTTATCACGGCGCAAAGTTCGCGAATCTAATTGTACGAAGCAGAGGCGCATTGTGTGGCCCATGTCCGATACTTAAGTGAGGAGTGCGCGCATAGACCAGTTGATCGAGCTCGAGCAAGAACAAAGAAATCTCGGAGTCACGCAATTCGACGTCGAACGGGGGTCGGTTCGTACACCGCTGGGGGCCGCGGCAAGGAGAGTCAAGCGGTGGGGGCCTCAAGGCGCTCACGCCTAATGTGTTCGCCACGCGCTTCGTACAGTACACGCGGGCGTCATGTCTTTTCCGGCTTCCGCCAGCCGACGGGCATAACTCGATGGGCCCAAATTGCCGCGCTCTTTCGCCTCGGCCTCTGGGGGATACAGACGCCGCCGCCGCCGCCGCTCCAGCAAAAGCCCGAGCGCCGAGGAAGAGAAATAATAATCGGCACGTCTGTTGTTTGTACACGCGCTAAGTTTTGATCGCGGACCACGCGCGCACCGCGACCCCTAACTACCAGGATGTTCACCAGGAAGTTCAAGAAGTGGCTTTCTTAATTTTTTCTTTTCTTTCTTATTATTTTGTTTATTTCACTCGAGCACGTATACTCGCCCGCCGGGCTAGTCTCGCTTCAAAGGGAGCCATGACGAATGCGCGCAGTGCATATGTCTGGCACTTGGAAACAAACCTTAAATCTCGTGCTGCTTCAGCACCTTTCCTATCCTTGGTTAGTTATTGAAGCGAGTGAGCCTGAAGAACGATTTGAACGGCTTAAAACGGGGAAGTCGGTTAACTGATTTAAAGTTCTAGCTTCGGTCTACAGTACGTGTTTCCGCCCTCAAATGGCATTGATGCAGCACGATACGCTCGGTTGTTTTCCTGAGTCGCAAGATTGTGAAACCATATGGCCTGTCGTCCTGAATCCGGTAGGGCACGAAACGCGTAAGAACGTTCTTGTTACTAGTCAGATGCGTATACGCTATGGTACGATCGCTTCGGCAGAATTGTAGTGTCATTTCGCGTACCTCGCTAGAATGTATCACAGTGAATACGGGCGCAGGGTTTTGTGATTCTGGTATCATAGGGGCATAATGCGTGTGAGCCCCATAACCGTACGCAAAACCGTGTGTTTGTCATTTGATTAACCTCCCTGCCTTTCTTATCTCCCTTCTGTCTGTCTCTCAATATCTTATCAAGCACATAAACAATTGTGTAGCGCCTGTAATCGCTTGCCGATGATAACGTTTATGGGCATCGCACTTCAAACGGGGTGAATAGCCACCCAGACTATATTTGTTATGATCAGGCGTTATTACGTCTTTTGCCGTCTTAACATTATCGCTATCCCTTTCTGCTTAATTTTTGTTCGTTTAACAACCTATTTCTTTATTGCATTGTTAGCTAATTATACCTGTAATGATTGCAGTTCCATCAATCCTTTCCCTGCTCTTTTTTTTTTACCAATACTTTAAATGTATCCTGCTTATTTGAACCGCGCAACACTAAGTGTACTTCCATTCGCTTTGAGCATCGGCAGCTCTGAGACGTGAACACCTTCTACTGGTCCTGCTGGACGATTATCCTGGCATTCCGTTACGATGCACCAAGTATAGTTTAGGAATATCGTGATTTGAACATCCTTAATCCACCCTACGCACCCTCTCCCGCTCGAGATCGATAAGATACCTGGCTCACGCCTCTATGGGGGAAAAACTTGTACGTACTGTTACGTGAGAAGAAACGCGGAGAAATAGATTATTTACAGTACATTAACGAGAGTTAGTAGGCTTGTCGGAGACCAATGCGGGAGCTCGCCAAGAGACACTTCGCGTTCCACACGTTCCCTCTTCGCGGTATGTGCGTATCGTGTCGTAAATAAAATATATACTCCACGCTTGGCCGCTGTCACCAAACCTTTGGCGCCACCGCGGGTATACGGCGTCGTTCGGCGTTGCCCCAAACTTTGACGCGTATACGAGCCCGATGACCTCGGCTGTGGAGAAAAAACGGCCGCGCACAGAGACAGGCAGCGCGTGAGGCGAGTGCAGAAGGCCACCACCAAGACGACGACGACGACGAGATCGGCGCCGGGCGACGTCGTCTTACCGGGAGGGTGTGCGTGCGTATCCCACAGGCCGTTTGTTTATAGAAAGCCTGCGTTCCACCTTCGCCGCGCCAACTTGCCACAGCCAGGGTCCTTGGTGGTATACGCGAGCTAGCGGCGGCGGTCGACCTACATTGCGAGCTTCGAAGGCGTGGGAGCCCCGCACGGACGCCTTCGGCTGAGCGTGCGTGTGTTGCGCCGCTTGTACGCAACGTGTTCATTAAAACTGTGCAGTGCTGCAGACCCTCAGATTTGTTAAAGTAGATCGTTACCGACCGCGAACTGTCCCTTGACGCTCTATGTGAACTGCTTGGTCCCTGCATATATTTTTAATGGCGGAGAGCGCACGAGATTCTCGCCGACTCATAAGCTCATAAATTTCCACAGAAAACGAGAAACAACGAGAACGACAGGGCAGAGACGGACTAAGCGCTGCCGTCTCTGTCCTGTTGTCCTGTCGTTCCCCGCTTTTTCTCATTTTCTCATGTATCAACCGGCCCAAATCAACACTATAGCGCTCGCAAATTTGTACACTGTCAACAAAGCTTCAAACTCGCTCTGTATATGTGGTTTATAGGGTGTCATATACATTTTATAGACTACTTTAACAAGGTAAAGATGTTTATGCGCACTTCTTTTTATTTTATCGAAGCATATCTGGCTAGAAGCACTCTCACGTTTAACCAAAGGAGCTTCCACGGTGGCTCAGGGGTTACGGTGCTCGGCTGCTGACCCGAAAGACGTGGGTTCCGTCCCGGCCGCGGCGGTCGCATTCCGATGGAGGCGATATGCAAGAGGCCCGTGTACCACGCGATGTCAGTGCACGTTAAAGAATCCCAAGTCATTTAAATTATTCGGAGCTTTTCACACTGTATAGGGCGCCTCTCATAGCCTGAGCAGTCGCTTTGGGACGTTAAACCCAATAAACTTCATGGATAGCAATAGACGTCTACAGCCTTAGTGCTGACTTATAAAGACTAAATCCAATGTTATAGACATGCACATAGTAGGTGCAGCTAACATTTGTAAGCTTATAGGACCTTTAAAGAGAGAGCCACAAATAAGAAAAATGTAGGGAGCTTAACCAGACTGACTCAGGTTTGCTACCCTGCATTGAGGAAGAGGAAACGAACTGAAAGGTGAGAAGGAAGAGATAAATAGTTCGCACATTGCAGTAAATAACACTCGCACAGCGAGAAGGATTCATGGTCCAATCCGTCACAAGTGTTCGCGTAGGTTGGTGTGTCTACGGAAGCGGTTTATTTTGTTGCCGCGCGACTTAGACGAGCAAGAAGCGAAGGTACACAAACGACGGAACACAGTTGAATCAGTGCTGCAGGTGTCTCGTCGTTTGTGTGCCTTAGGTATTTTTTTTTCTCGTCCTTGTCGCGCTGCAACAAAATGAAGCAGTGCCAACTAGCCCAGTACCCTATAATGCTCAACAAGCGTTCTCGTATCCGGGCATTGCAGAGGCACGAGGTTCCATGGCCGTAAATCCTTCTCTTCTTCCGAGGACCTGTCCTCTCAGTTGTTTAACGCTGTCCGAAGAGCAAGCCCCTCATCATCGTGTGCTGGAGAGCCACACCGCGGAAAACGCTGCAAAATTTCCTTAACGTCGCACGTGTTGCGGTCGACCCTCTCCGTCATTCCAATAGGACCATATGACATTTGCACATACCAGTACGCTGTACAGACATATATCTCTACGAGCATCCTTCAGGGTACGGTGAGGCTGTTAGAATTATTTACTGACAGCCTGCAGTAGGGAGAGCGAGCGAGAGAGAGAGAAAGAGGAGAGATAAATGCAGACAGAAGGCAGGTATGTCAACCAGACGATAAATATATGGTTTCCTACCCTGCACTGGGGAAGGGGAAAGGAGAGACAGAAAAGTAAGAAAGAGAAGAATAGTGAGGTGTTACGTGAACGTAAATATATACCTACAAGTCATGAACATCTAAAGGTATTTCAACGTTAGAAAAGAAAGTTTTCGTGTGGGCAGAGCTTGAATCTGCCATGCTTGTTTCGTGAAAGGCCATTGCAACGTAGCTCAGTCTATGAAGTGGATCTCATCTTCGTCTCCGCATTTGCGCGCCGCCTAGTGTCAGCCTCTGTCTTCATCCCCTTGTTTTCCGTCTTCTCGGGCTTGAATTCCGCTTCCTTTCTCTTTCTCCTCTCTTCTCTATTATTAAATCTTCAGACGTCTTCCAATGCAGTCTATAGAATGCCTACAGACTATGAATTTGTTAGATTGCACTTCCTGTTGACTACTGTTGAAAGCTTTTCCGCTAATGACCCATCTAGAACATAGACTTGTAGATGACTATGAACACAAAAAAAAAACTATGAACACAGGAACATAAACTGGGTAACAAATTGCATTCCAAAGGCAGTTTGTATAATTTCTCCAGCTAAAAAGTACGAGTTCATAAGAACTGTAAATTACCATACTTTAAGTCTACGGACAATTTATATGCTGCACAAGTTCATCTTTATTAGGGTGACGACCACTCCGGCACTCAGAGACACGCCTCGCGAACCTCTCTGCACGGCTTTATAGCTGCGACCAGCGCGCAGGGGACTTACGGCGCTTCGCTTCCAAGCACGCGGACACGCAAAGGTATGGTGGCCACCCGCTGCGCGTGATCGCCAATGCAGAGAAAGGGGAGAAGGGCGGCCTGGCATCCCGTCATCACTCTTGCGAGTGTGTGCGTGCGTTCGAACCGTTGTCTTAAGAATAAGAGGATCGCGCCGTGCTAATGCGGAGACACATAGCCGGCGCCGAGCGGCCACGCTCGGTCAGTCGTTGCATTTCGCACGTTGGCAGGCGTCCAGGAAGTGAAACGTTTCTCTCTACGAGTACGGTTTGTGTTTTTTTCCATTCGCCTGAACGGGCGGCGGAGCTGGTAGTCGCGAGTGGTTCCACTACTAACCGCGGGTTTTTATTGGTTCTAAAGAATTAGGGCACCAGGAAGAAATATTCACGTCGTGGAGACGGATGGGAATCATATCACCTCCCACATTCTTCCAGCCTCTTCTATCTCTTCTCGCGTCCAGTCTATGCAGTCGTGTGTGCTGTAAACTTGGTGTGTTCCACAAGGGTTTTATGTCTTCATTGGTATTTCTCGAATTTTCATCGCAGCATCCATCGCAGCATTCGGCCTCCGTCCGGACTCTCTCGACTCGAGGCAACGGTGCTTTGTCGACTGTGGCTTGGTGTTGCGTTCACTAAATCTTTTGCCTTCCGAATCGGCAGGGCAGAGAGTGCTGCTTGCAGCCAGTGTGACAGCGAAGAAACGATAGACCACGTTCTTTGTCGCTGCCCTCGCTACAGCTCGCACAGACTGTCGCTAGCTGCTGTGTTGGCCCGCCTTGACGACAGACCCCTGTCGGAACAGTCAGTGCTGGAATGCCGACCCGAACTGTTTGCACAGCGAAAATCCTTTAAGGTCTTACTGAACTTCTTGCGTGCCAGTGGCCTATTGAATAGGCTTTAGTACTCCCGCTGTACAGCTTCCGTTTGTTTATATTTATTTTATTGCGCACCTGCTCTTCTCTCCGCTTTCCTTTCCATCTTTCTTTCCCTTTCCCCCTCCCCTTAGTGTAGGGTAGCAAACCGGATGCTACAATTCTGGTTAACCTCCCTGCCTTTCTCTCGTTTTATTATATATCTCTATCTCTTCTCTGGAAAGCTTTTCCCCCCCCATAAACTGTCACTTCAAAACTCATTTTTGCATACGTCTACATCCAAACACCTTTAGCTTATTTAGCTTCTTCAAGCACATTTCTTCCTTTCGTCTTATTTTGTACACGTTAGCGGTATATTGGATGATGTGCCTTCAATCATCACCACTACACGTACTAACGTATCTTATCTATGGTTTAGAAAAATGGATCTGGTAGTACGGTATTTTCATTGTTTAAGATATCTCTCACTCAACTTCGACTCGATATTAGTGTAAATGGGGTAAAATACGGGAGGCTTCACAAGAACTATATACTTTTTTCCAAGATTAATTTGTTCTGTAGCAGATATTTTGCCTTAAACATAGTTTTGTATGATAGTTTCTACGGTCTTATCTTCCCATCAGCAGCGATTTTCCCCCAAGTTACGCTCAGAAAAGTGTTTTTGAGATGCTGACCCAAAAAAAATCACACCATCTCCCGCTAAAGGGGACCGTGAGGCGATGCGAAGCAGCGTTTCGGCATGTCGAGCCCGCGTTTCAGAGGATAGAGGTGGAGTGGAGAGGCAAAGCGGAGAGCGGGTAAGGGGAAGTGGTGAGGGCAGGGGAGAGGGGAAAGGGAGGGGAGGAGTGGGAGGGAGAAAGGGGAGTGTAGAGGGGAAAGGGGGAGATGAGGTGTGGGGAGAGGGTTTGCGCATGCGCAGTAAGGGTGGTCACGCCGCACACCACCACCACCGGATTGAACTCCGCCATAACATGCTTCGCATCTAAAAGCTACTTCAAGACTAGTTTATCTCCCAAAGAATGCTCCACATTAAAAAAGAACTCCCACAACGTTAGAGCTACTTTCTGATCGTCAAGCGGGTGAACTACCGCCTGCCAAAGACCAACCTTGGCTCTTCTTGACTGGCCGTAATGCATCTCGCAACGGGCGGGTGCAATACGAGGGCGAAACGAGACAACAAAAGAAAAATCGCTTCGGAATTGGAAGCGCCCACTTACCGGCAGAGTATCCTAACAGCCCAAAACCCACACACTATACACAAGACGCGAGAATCGAGCTCACTTCCTCCGCCCGCAGGCGCCAGCCGTATATCACTTTCCGAACGCCGCCCCATCCTCGTCTCAAGGTCTGGCCAAAAGAACTTGCCTGGCATGAGCTGTGCTCGCGCAGCTAGTCTTACCGTCGCAACCACAGCGTTTCGTACTGCTACCTATATAAGGAGAGCGGTAAAGCGGCGCTTGGAAATGCCAGAAAGTTCTTTCTATGAGCCAGCAAAACCTTAACTGTGCGACTGACCGAACAAGTATACATACTTTCTATCATCACAAGTCCGCAAAATTTTAAGTCGACAAGTCTCTGCGACCATTTACGTAGTTTGTGTCCCCCTTCAAATGCGCCTGCCATCTTCACTTACTTCTATTCCTCCCCTCCCCTCCCTCAGTGCAGGGTAGCAAATCGAACACATGCCTGGTTTACGTGCATCACTGCCTATCCTCTACTACTATTACTACTCCGTCACCATCATCATCTTGCAGGCAGCAGAGTGCTGAGTCGCGAGCCTGATCATGTTCATGTGCCACTGATTTGCGTTATTTTGACCACTATCGTGTGGCGTCCCCTCCAACATCTTTGCTTGGCACTACAGAGACAAGACCTGGGTGCCGAAAATCTGGCCATGTAGTTCAGTTTCCCGAAGGGCCGCGGTGACGAGGATATACGCATGACCTAAACCACATTCGACCGGCCAGCTATGCACATGAAGGTTGGTAGCCGCTACCTCTATGGATAACTCTATTTCAGTTTTCCGCACAGCATACACCGCTTTTCAGTTGCCTCTCGTTGTTTTCTATACGTAGCTCTACTTTAGGGGCGCGCGCCGGTATGTAAGAATAAATGAACCTGGGTATTATAAATCAAACTCGCAGTGCGCACGCTTTCCTGGCGGAAGCGACGGGCCTTCACCTCTTTGCTATGGCTAGGATACAAAGACACCGCAGAGGATATGAACTTCTGCGATGCGTGGGCTCTTCTTTGAGTATTTATTTGCTCGTTGACACTCGGCTCGCGACTCGCGCATATCCGGCACCGACGATCCGGGATCGTCCTTTCGTTCGGTTAATCTTTCTTAGCTTTCTTCTCATATATCTCGGAGGCAGGATTCTCTCGGTGGTTGCCAGAGGGGTCAGTACTGAAAGACAGCCTGACAGAAAATAGAGATAAATAAAAGCAAGTCGGGAAGCATCGGAACTTGGTCGCTTTAGACGGCGTTCGATGCATGCACCAGCCTCGAATGCACGGCAGTGTAGCGCAAGCTATACCCGGGAGTACAGCACGGGAGCACAACTTATCTCCCCGGCTTTTCACTACATGCACCCGATCTTGTTTCAGTGCGGCGGCGTTTTATGTCCTTGCGATCGAAGGCGGCGCGCGCGCGCCTTTCAGTACATTCACCTGCCTTTTGAGTTTCGCCGAAGGACTCTTTGAGAGAGAATGACAGAAAAAAAGACGAGAAACGCCGTGCACAATTTCTCCTACTCACATAGAAGCTCGTGTTTTCGCTAAGTCTACCAGGCCCAACTTGGATGCCCTTGTCAGAAGTATCCTGTTTTTGCGAGAGCGTTTTTTAGAATTGCGAAGGTCATGAACAAACGGAAACTTTGGCGCTTATAGCGCCAGGTCATTGTTTTTGCTCATCAGCCGTTCTAGAAAACACTGCTTTTAAGCGCCTTCGTGCGAGTTCCCCGCAGGGAGACCTCAACGAATGTGCCCTAAATGAAATATTCGAAGGGAACCTATATTGAGATCCTGTGATCTTAGTGGGCTGGAGTAGGCTCGGTATGCAGATGTGGTAGTTGCAATCGACAGATGCGTAGATGCACAGCTTCACAACGCAAATACACAACGGAGTTGCGGCGACCCTTATATGCTCTTCGTGCGGGAAGTTCGGGTCGTGCGAAACCTTACATTTGAGGTCACTCGGAAGGTCGGAGGCTCACGGACCACTGAGGCGAGACGGAATGCGGTGCTGTAAATCTCGAAGGCTACAGTATTGCCTAATACTCTTCAGCACTCTCCATTTGGTGGCTCTCGCAAGAAAGATTCTTAAAATCGTGGGCACAGTTAATTTGACTAATACTGTTCTACATAATCCCGTTCCACTTGACGGCTATCACAAACAAATACAGAGCTATTTGTTCATATGCCACTAGTCTTCAGACAACCGCAAAAAAAAAAAAAAAAAAAAACGATTCTACATGCTGAAGACGCCCTTAATGTGACACGTCCAAAGTGCGCTCTTTGAGTCGCCTAAGATAATTGTGTCGTAAATGTCACCATATTATTGTGCTCGAGTAATGAGCCCTGAAATTCGGACAACTTGCATTCAGTTAAGCATACACGGTATGCTCTGCGCAGTGGTGTTCTAAAGCCTAACACACATCGCAATGGAAAACCAAAATCAGCAACCAGGAACACTCTGTGTGAAATGTTCGCCTTCAAAAAGCGCTCGGACTGAATGCGGATGGAATAATAAACTGGTAAGAACTCGAAATATAAGCAAGAGGCATTCGAAGTATTGGAAGTAAAAGCAGGCAGAATATTGATAAAGTTGGAGTCGTTACATACCTAGGCCAGCTCTACAACGTTGCAGCGTAAGTTTCAACGAAGAAATAAATAAAAAACGAAAGGATTGAGCATAGTGGCAAACTATAATAGATGTGGTACAACCTGGTTAGATATTGCAGGCTAGCCCATTATTTGTCGCCGGTCACTTTCAAACGGAATGCATCTCAGTAAGCATCGTCGTCATCATCATAGGCACATATTGCTTTATTTAACGCTGGCTTTCGGTTTTTATTTAGACCGCGATAAAAAGGGCGTCGGCGTATTTTAATTATACGGGGTGTCTCAAGAAATGTGTCCAAAGTCCTCAAAAACCAGGAAAATGCGATATTTGCTCGCTGTCTTCACACTTTCTTTTACTGTAGCCGCAGGTATCTCAAGATGGTTAAAGACATCATTTGGGACGGCAATTAAAAAAGCTAAATAATTATCTTTTTAATTAGTGGAGTAAAGCGGCTATGTAAAATGGGAGAACTGAAGTTCTTTATGCGAAAAACTCATCGCAGCATCGAGATATATATAGGAACGGCCTCTAGTAATTATTGTGGCTAATGAAATTCAGCCAAATTCAACAGCAATACCGATACCGAAGCACCGATGAGCGGAACAAGCAGACGGCCAGAATGACGTCACTGTTCAAAACAACGATTACAGAGGTGTAGTTCTTCCGCGTTCGTTAACGTGTGTACGCCATGCTGCTATAATAGCAAGCGCAGCCCGCACACCCACACAACGAAGTCGGTTGTGATATAAAGACGCTCACTCATTCTGGACGTCTCAGAAGAATATGGCAATTGCGCTCTTCCGCGATTCGGTTTCGGTTTCGACGCTGAATGGGGCTGAAATTAATTACTTCGCAATTAATACTACAGGCCGCTTTTTCGAAATCTCAAAGTTGCAATGAGTTCTTCGCATGAAGGAATTCATTTCTCCCATTTGACATAACCGCCTAAATCCGGTAATTAAAATGTTGATTAATTTAACTTTTTAATTACTGTCCCAAATGATGTCTTTAACCATCTTAAGATGCCTACCGCTACAGAAAAAGCATGTGTGAAGACAGCGAGCAAATGTCGCTTTTTCCTTAATTTTTTTGAGAATTTTGGACGCATTTCTTGAAGCACCCAGCATAGCATAGCTGTCTAAAAGATTGTGTCCATTCCATTTTTCATGACTTGTTTCCGGCTGCATGCAGCCAAATGAATCATGACCTTTGAGATCAGTTATTCAGTCCACAGGGACCCTTCACTTGGTCGCATATTTGAACGCTACGAGCGCCCAAAGAACTCGACCTATGAAATGCATTTAGTTCACAAAGAAATGAAAGTGGAAACGCGGCATTCTTTATACTATTTTTTCTTCCACAAAAAAGTATACGCGTACCGATCAAAAGCTTCCTTACTTTATCCAGATTTTCGAGGCGCTAGAAGGTGATGTTACGCGATATTAGAGAGTGCGAAGAAGTGCTAAGAAAACTAAAAATCGATGTATATGAGACGTCTATAGGTCCACAACAGTTTCGACGTGTCCCTTCGACGTTAAACGTGGCTTATTGCCACGCTAACTACTACTGCCCGGCGCACTACTCACTATAACAAAGGGGTGCTTCATCAACGGCGCCAGAAGGCCTCGCGAAGGCGTTAGCTGATAACAAACGACCCACGGCAACCGAAAGCCCCACTTCGCGAGTCCAACGTGTCCCTCCCGATTTCCCAATGAAATGCTCTCTCGGCAACAGCCAAAAGGTCCCGCATAGCGTGTCGCGTTCGGACTCGCGCATAGCGGGCCGAACCGTTACAAAACGCTTTGGCTTGCGCCTCCTCTGCAGCGAGCCAGCGCTGCGCTTGTAAGAGCCCGGCCACGCGAGAGAGGCTCTTCGGCAGCGAAGCGCCAGCGCCGGGCGGTCTCTTATGCATTATTCACGCCACGCCGCCCGTTTACCTATTAACCCTGCCGCTCGGCGGCGGCGCCGTCGTAGTAGTGGCCCGCCTTAACTCAGATTTATTTCCACTCCGACCGCGAAACCACACCAACCAGAGCAATCAAGGCTGACCAAAAGGAACGGTATGCTGTGCCGGGGTATACCGCGGTTGGTCCCAGGGCGGGAGAAACACTTGCGATCCGTGTTCAACGATATAAATGCTACGTGCGTTTTTGTTTTGCGGCTGCAGCAACGCGGAGCTTAGGACGCAACCCATGGCACATACCGACAAACGTTGCCTACTAAGAGGCGAGGCACTCGGAGGCAATTTGTTGCCCGGTTAGTTCTAATTTGACGCATGTAGGCGAGGCTCTAACTTTGCTTGCGGAGAGTTAAAGAACAGTATGAGACCCCTGCAGTTCGGCGCTATGTTAAGCGGGGTGTACGACGACTTAATGTTTCTTTGAATGTATTTATCCAACGAGTAACTTAACCACTCGTTGTGAATCGTTTTGCAAATACTTAACCTGCTTGACGAATTCTCTTTCTGAGCCCAGAATACAGCCTTAAACGTCCGCACTGAGAGAAACGTCATTGTCGCAGGCGTATACAGCATTGATGCTTATACGTACAGTTCGCGGCAAAAGTTTGGAGGCCAGTACGTCTGGGAATACTTGGAATTTATCGTCAATTTGTAAGTGCATTCGATCGAACTGCGCTGTACATGTTGTCAGAGCGTTTCAGAACGGGAAACAAATGCAAATTCAAGGCTGCCTGCCGAATAAGCGGGAATATTAAGTTTTTTCTCGTGTCTCACGGTCCCGAAACTTGTTACGCTAACCGTAGATCCGTTTAGCACTGAACTGTTCACTATGTTGTCATCGAACGCAGCAGCCATGCGTCTCCTCCTTTAAACGTCCGTAACAAAGGTTCTTCTCTTCGATGAATGAGGTGCCACTTCCCTGCAATCAGCAAGGCCTCGAGTGACACTAGAGCACGAACGAGTTTGTTGAGAGAACTTTTGAATATGTGTTCGGAGAGGGAAGACACAATGTTGTGTGAAGGTGTAGGAAAATTCGCCCAACTATCGGGAAATCCTACTAGGAAGCCTCTACATTGTAAAGAAATGGCTTCTTTTGGTCTCCGTTTTAAATAAATGCTGTCCTGTTGTATGAAGGTATGTGTACTACAGATAGATGGTGATTTCTTTTCTATCATCTCCTATTATGTCACATAAGAAAAATGTTTGCGTGAATAGGCACAATGAAAATTGAAATCAGCGGCAGGAAAGGGAAATACGGCTCTAATTCTACCCTGTGACAAGAAACAGCTTCTCCAAGACATCAGAACAAAGGAAGGAAGCTTTCTAATGGAATTTAACCGCAAAACCGAAGAGAGGTGATCGCGGCCATGGCGACGATAGCGACACTGGCGGCGTGCCGTGACTTCATTTGATTGCGAAAGAAAAGGCAGAAGAATATTTATGGATCGCTTCGCTATCATAGTGCGCCGCGCAGAGAATCCGTCATTTGGCGTATGACAATGTGAACTAGCTTCTCGCACTGAAAACTCGTAAGTAACATTTTCTTGAACTTCGTTTTTACTTGCCCCCTGAGTGCCCCTGCTGCCTTACCCGGATGATTGTCTTCCACGATTGCCGTCACGTCCTTATAACGCACTGCTATTGCTAGGAATCGCACTCATATTTCGTGAGGCTTTCTGCTAGCCGCTACGCAGAATGAGCCGTATGAGTATATGTTTATATACATACACACACTCTTAATCAGGCCCCGCTTAAAGTGCTAGATATAGCCAGGAAACCGGACATTTTTCGTCTAGTTTCCTGGATATAGTCAGCATTTAGCCAGGACCTGATTAAGAGTGCACTGACACTCATATGCTCACGGATACTGCAGCTTTTAACGTAGTTCCCCGACGTCGCGTGCACCTCAAAACGCACCGGTATTAATGGTCGCACGCGGTATACTGTTCCGTAAAGAACACGTTCACGCGGCTCGATCTCGAAAGTGGGCATCGCGCGTCCCCATTCACACCTGCGGCCGCGGAAACTCGTCCTTTCCGTCTTACGTCTTGGAACGGCACCGGCGGCGGGCCGGTTCTGGGTGCGTACACGACGTACTCGCGAGTACAGCGCCGAAGGAAGCTGCGAGTCCCGCGGAGATGGCGGGCGCCCCCTTCTCCACGTTTTCGGTTTCACGCGGCGCTCTTCGGTTTCCTGAGCCCATAAATCCATATCTTCTTGCCGCGGCGCGCCGCAGGTCCGTGGGCGCCTCGCGACACGAACCACGTGTCCTGAATACCTAATGCGGGGCCCGCGCGTTTCCTCGTTGACCATGCAGTCGCCGGCGAACAGGAATGGTGCAGTCAGGAAACGCAACGCATACACACGCACTGAGAGAGAAATCTGTACACCCTTCGGTGAAGGGGATGGGGGTTACATTTGTAGAGAGGACGATAGGGCTGTTCCGCGCGTTCCTTCGGCATCGTTATACTTTCGCGTGTCGCGGCCGTTCGCTACGATTCCTGACCTTTGTCCCTTTCCTTTCCCCGTCGGATTATTTATTCCTCTTCTTTTGTGTGTGAGTGTGTTTATGCTTCGGTATTTGAGACGATGCGCGCCTACCTTGGGTGCCCCTCCCAGCGGACAACGAGGAAGCGGTTTTGTAATTGAGAGTGCTATAGCTATGCCAGTGCTTCTTGACGCATGCGATGAGAAGCAGGCAAAATTCGGCGCGGCTATTTATAAGGGTAGAGCATTTGCAATGCCTTCGTAAAAAAGGTGTTCTAGGTGCCATCCTGGTTGTTCTTTTCCTCGAGTCTGAGGGATGAGCGTCCGGAAGATAACGACTTCATTGCGTCGTGTCATAGTGTAAATCCTTTCTCCTACATCTCATCGTTAGTTCCGGTTTCTGAGTGCATGGTTGACAACCTTGATGCCCCTGGTTAGCCCTCCCGCCTTTCCTTTATCACTCCTCTCGGTATGAGGTGCGCGAAGAGTTAATAGAGTCGGCAATGGTTGGCTGCGGCAACTCCCGTCTTGTCCGCGCTCCAGAGTACGTCAAAAGGAATGTGTAAATGAAGGCCTGGGGACGTCGCTGTCTGCTGAGAATGTACACTTGTGATTGGTGCATGATTACAAAAAATAAAGGCAGTGTGACAAACTGAACGTCAGATGAGGGCAGGCGCTCGTGTTAATAATTAATGTCGGCTGAACCTTGGTCTTTGTGGTCACGTGGTAATTTCGCTTTCTCTGGAAGATTGAAGATTGCATCGTTGTTGGGTCTTCCTATCAGCGTTAATAGCTCCCCGGCAGTTTACTGAGCCTGCGGTCCTCGACTTAGCAGTTCTCGTAATTGTTGTCAACGTATAGCTCCACCTTACGTCGTAATGGAGTTATCAAATGCGTCTTATCTTTCGCGTTATCTTTTACATCAAGCGCGGCGTCTATTAAGGTGCGGACCCCTAGGCGGAAAAACACTCCACATGCCCGCAGTTTCACCAGTGTCGATGCACACACACTCGCAGTCGTGTGCCACGTCGGCGATCGAACGCAGCCCGTTCATTTGTCTCCTTCGCGGCGTGAGGATGGGCTCACCGCGGGATCGGCATCGCGCGCGCCGCGGGCTATCGCCTTGATTAGGACACGAGGCGGAACAGCGTGGCACCATAGGGCGAAGCGCGAAAACCGAATGGCAGCCGCCGCAACGTCACGAGTGTATCACGTGGTGTATATATATATACGCGTACACGTATATACACACACCGTGAATCCGAGAGGCTTTCAAAGCCTGCGATCAAGTGTGGCGCCCTTCCGGGCGCTGATTGATGCTGCGGCCAAGGGCGCGGTGACGTTTTCATCTATACAGCGCGAGTCCAACGCGTACGCATCTACGTGGGCGTGCGCGAGGAAGAAAAAACGTCCGGCGAAAACCCGTGGGCCGCTCATTGGCAATGAATCAGGCCGGTGGTTTCCCGTTGTACACGCCAGCGCCGGCTTCTACGATCTGTGTATAGTAGTAGCGAAGTAGCAACCTTGTTTCGTTCGCTGTATGCGTACATTACTACTTCCCAATGAGAACCTTTTTGCGACGACGGCAGTTGCGTAATGCCCGTACATAACCCACATGCGAGATCGTTTCTTTTCCTCCTTGTAGCCTTAGAGGATAGTGATTACTACGTAAGATGTGAATTAGGATCGGTTTAATCACTTGTGCTTCACTTTGAGACAAGGATACAGAGTGATTATTACATAAAATGTGAAGGAGACTAGGTCCAGTCATTTTTGCATCACCTTGGGAGAAGGATATATGGTGATTACTACACAAGATGGGAAGGAGGCTCGGTCTCATCACTTACCCATTACTTTTACACAATGATACATAGTGATTACTACATAAGATGTGAAGGAGGTTCGGTCTAATCACTTTCGCATCACTTTGGGAGAAGGATACAAAGTTATCGCTACAAAAGTTGTGAATGAGGCTCGGTCTAATCACCTTTGCATTACTTTGAGTCACTGTTAGGAACCATTCTTAAATAAGAAGAGGATGAGGAAGCAACCGCAGGTTACTGTTGATGAAGAAGCGCAGAACAATGTAGGTGCTTGTTGCTACAAGTCTTCAAGCTTACATGAGTTTACGCGAAAAAAAATCCATCAAACGTTATTGACCGCGCGTTACCTGAATTCCATAGGCAGTAAACGCGCGGACGCAGACATTATATGTAAGCATGTTCGGAGAGAAACAATGCAGCGATCAGTTATTCTACAAGATACACTGACAAGCGCAAACTTCCGTAGCAAGCAAGCTTTTTCATTTGACATTTGACGATATGAATAAGATAAAATTAAAACGCAAAGCTTCGGTACTACTTCACGTTTTATTCGTTCTGCTTTAATGCTCAATTCATTGAAGATCTCAGGTTCGCATTGAACTTCGAAGGAACTAAGCTTCATTTCTATATAAGCACTTACTATGCACTTAGATTTCGGTGATCTGTTCATATTATTCGGAGATTTGTTGCTCAGACGTGCTGTCTAGCATTACAGGAAGTGGCCTGATTATTGACCGCCGCGCGTACGTTACATTGGCGTGCCATCGATTATCGCTAGCTGTTAGTGAATTCCCAGCGCTCCTCGAGCTTCAAGCCGCGCCGCTCAGCTACTAACCAGAAAGCCACGGTTAACAATGCGCCGCACAAAGTTAGTTAGGCAGTGCGCGCCTACTGGTGCACGTAGTTATGCATACGAAACTCAAAGCTGCAGACTCAGCGAGACAGACGGCGCCTCTGTTCGTATTCTCATTAGAGTATATAACATCGTCATGCGGAACAATGCCAACCTGCTCTAACCGATTATGAGCAGAGCAGGACACCGAGCGCTGACGCAGGAATACGGGGAGTGACAGTGAGCACTGCGTTTCTATGCGTTATAGCAAATCATGGATGCGACATGCAAGGTAAACAGGTATGTGAAACTTCGCGGAACTCCGAGAGACATAATAATGCGAGGTGCGCGCTTCTGTACAGCTGTATACCCGAATTTAGCTTGCTGCTCTCGTGTTCGTTGTTTAATGCTAAACGTAAGACGCATACTTCCGGGAAGAGCAAGCGCGCGCCTTACAGACAACGCGTTCACGAATTCTTAATATGGAATAACCTGACATCTGCCCACAGAAGCTTCCAAAGCGGTGAAGCTGAACTTAGTTACTCGAGCACGCAGCAGCAAGCCAACACGCACGTTAAGGAGTTCCGTGTGAAGCCAGGCATGAGGACTTATGCGCTGAAGCGTAGAAGAAGTTCGGTGTCATTTGTTCTTAAAACTTCGTCTGGAGTTTCGAAAACTTTTGCAGTAACATGCACTTAAAAAAAAAAAGTCAGACTTCCTTGCAGAAAGAGAAGTGCGTCATTAAAGAGGTTGAGAATTGTTTTAGTGAAGACTAGAGAGAGTACAGCAAGAGCCTGACTTCGCATGCATTCTGAAATATGACGATTGATGTCGAAAGATGGTGAAGGAAAGAAACCCACAAAAACATGCACAACGAAACACACACACACAAAACACATTAATTGAAGTCAATGTTAAATCTTCGCAAAGTCTTGTCGAAAAATATTGAAGTCTTGCAGATGCCACATAGAAATTGGTTGTTTGATTGGTTGTTTGATGAATATTGTTTATGCCTGATTCAAGATTCACAGAATTTTCATTGAGGTACTCGTGATGCCTCATTGACAATGCACCAAAGTCTCATTGAAGCGTGTTTGAACGAATAATAATATAAGTGTAGTCAATTCCAGTTGGAGACCTGCAGCGCCTGTATCCCCCACTATTGAAAAAAGCGTGTCGTGAGCACTAATGTGTGAGAGATTCTCATCGCTATCGCAAAGCGTTCTTCTTCGTGCCTGAGTGACAGCAGCGCTCCTCCTTCGATACGGCACATCACTTGTCGTCACGAAAGCGCGTTATAATAGCTCTCAGTCTTACGAAGCAGCGCGCGTTAAACTCCGAACAGTTATACCGTGCTCTGCTCAACCTCGATTGGCGTCTCGAACACAAACGAGGGTCGACTTCGTCCGATCATCTCGAGAAAGAGCGATACACGCGTTCACTCGATGACTGGCCAGCCGCGGTTCCTGCGCATACTTGTCTCGGCGGATAGGGTATATATACACGGCCGGGTCTCCCGGCTACATCACCGCGCAGAACAATGCTAGCTTGTTGTGGCCCGGCTGAAACAAAACGCGGCGGCATGGACTCACGCGCGCGTGCGCTTCCGAAGAGGAGCGCGGCGGCGGCGTGCACAACACTGGCGCGCTGCGATGTGAGAAGATGCCGCCGCCGCCGCGGCTTCTTGTTCTTTCGTCTTAAGACAAGCGTGAACGGCACAAGACGGCGGTGGGGGCCGCCCGTGAGTTGTAGCCTTGCCCGAGGAGTTCAGCGTTGTGAGGGCTGGCCCGGTGCTGCAGTGCACGGCCCGGCGAAGGATTCATCTTTCGCGTAGTTGCCCTTTCTCTCTACTCCACGGTGGCTGCTACGCAACGGTGGAAACAACGGCGGCCTGTTGTTCTTCTTGCGAGCTATACTGCCGCTGCGTGCAAAGATTGCGTGTGTATATTCACGCCGCTGTTAAACGTCGAGCTCAGCCTTGTTCGTTGCTTGCTCGCTCCCCTTCCTTCCTTCTTCGAGCTGTTGTTGCGCTATGTTCTTCGTGTAGACGCTGGGAGGGACGGAAGACGGCTTCCGAAGTCTCGAAGGCGTAAGTGGACCGCGCTGCCGTCTTCTCTTCGCGCGCACGACGTGAAAAACGAGAAGGATCGTGCTTCGCCCGAAACAAAGACGGCCACTCCCTTTCCTCTGAAGAGGAGTTCACTGTACACGGTGGTCTGAAAGGGTTGTGGAATCTAGGATTTGACGGGCTTACGTATTAGGAGCGAGGTTTTAGAAGTCTCGGTGCACTGGTATGGTAAACACCAGCTTGAAGAATTTAGAGCGTAGAAGTTTAATTGGCACGTCAGTGCTGGCTTACCATAGGCCGTCGCACAATTAACAGAGAGATAGCGATATGATGTCGAAAGCAGTTACGGATTCTTTATTTGTACCACACGTGGTAAATATGCGCAGTCATTTAGTTTCAAAAACTTTTAATGCATCATCACCTGCACCGCTTGAGATCAGCATACACCGAATAACGTAAAGCTACGCATTCAATATGAACCTGAAGATTATAGGAGCAGGAAGTTCGGTATCCGCGGAAAGAAAAAAAAAAGGAAGAAAATTATCAACAAATTGAATTATTGTCTTCAAAGGGCCCCTAAACCCTCCGAGTTCAAAGATGAGAGAGTTGTTCCTTTCTCGCCTTCCGCACCTTTTTTACTGGCGCTATCTGCTCCTCGCAACTTTTTGGTTCGTAAAACAGGTGGACAGTGTCATCTCTAAATGTTGAGCCTATCTTGATCTCGCGCTTTACGGCTACACGCGCCGTTATCTACGCTTGCGCAGTCGAAAACGCACAAAACGAAGTGAAACCAGTTCATCGCGCAGTATTGTGATGCGAAACAAGGCAGACCGGGTGTATGCATGCAAGGAAAATCATGGTAAGACACAATTTAAAACTGATATCCCTCGTATATATGTACCACTCGATAGCTCATTTACTTATGACGTCCCGTGAACAGACTGCTGGCGTCACAAAATGTGCCGAAAAGACTGGAAACGCCTGGAGAGAATAACCCGCTCGTTCTTTTAATTTTCAGAGGTTGCTTAGGAGACCTTTAAATTCACCCGTTCGTTGGCTATGCAACGCAAACAAGCGCCTATAGATCCAAAGCTTTTGTCACGCAAGTGACATGTTTTCCAGTATACAATCACGTGGATAGAATGAGGAAGGATATATGTACGAATACACGATACAGAGAGCTGTCCGTCATCCCCTTTCCGAAGAGAGGCCACTCCGCTTTATTGCTTATGGGTAAGGGGGTGGGGGGCATTCGCGAAATCTTATTAATTTCGCATTGGAATGGCCGACAACGCTCTTCGCAATATCTGTCGCGTTGCGAAGAGACGCGAGAGGATATTCCCTGCGACTGTTCGGTACATAGTGTTCAGAGACAGTCCCTGCGGCGTCCGCTTTAGTGCATCTTGACAGTAGACCAGGCACGTAGCCAGGATCTTTTTTCGCGTGGGGGGGGGGGGGGGGGGCTAATTGTTCGAAAGAAAGTCTTTTCATGGCAAAAAGAATAAAAAGTTGCCCGGGAATATAGAAGGTTGGACGAATTACCGGGGGGGGGGGGGGGGGCTCGGACCCCCCTTTTGCCTTCGTGTCTGTAATAGACCAATATCTGTTGAAAGCATTCTTACATATCGTCGACAGAAGACATCGCAGCTGAAGGTGACGAAAGCACTACGCCGGTTTTTAAATGAAACGGACTTGAACAAACGGCTGTGACAGTGGTGTCGCGTACCACGCAAGTGCGACGGACTGTGACTGACTGTGTGTGTGTGTGTGTGTGTGTGTGTGTGTGTGTGTGTGTGTGTGTGTGTGTGTGTGTGTGTGTGTGTGTGTGTGTGTGTGTGTGTGTGCTGTGTTATGTGCTATCTTTCTCTCTTTCTTTCCTCTCCATCTTTAAGTCTCCCCCACCCTGTTCCCATGTGTAGGGCAGCAAACCGGTTGTCCTAAACTGGTTAACCTCCCTGCCTTTCGTTCTCTACCCTTTTTTCTTCTCTTCTTCCCTTTCCACTATTTGTCTTGACTCGCTGGTTTCTTCATCATCATTTCGCCACCAATTATCACCGCAACCGTGGCTGTTTTGCTTGTTGTCAATTTACACACCTCATAGCTAGAGCTTATACCCGTGCCCTTGACAGCAAATAGTCACACTATAGTCAACAGAGTGTTAATCACTTTATCGCTGTTAAATGGTCAACAACACTAGCGTTGAATTATTGTCGGGCTAGCTCTATGAATGCTGAAACTGTCATGCTATGAACGTCATAAATGCCATCAAATTAAGTTCCGTGTTCCGTGGATGTTTGTTCTTAAACATTTAAACTTGGCCCCTATATATATATTTGATCAGAAGGCGTAGCTATCTTGCTGTATGCATTGCCGTTTCATTTGCAAAAAGCCGTGTTGGAACTATAATGCATTTTGACATATCAGCGATAAAAATTAAAAAAAAATAGAAGAGGACCCAAGATACAAATCTGGGGGAACACCGCAAGGAACATTTGTGGGCACTGATGTTGTGTCTTGACTTTGAAGTTACTGCCCACGATTGTTAAGATAGATGGAGAACGCCGTTGAACGGATAGTTATATGAGTATCGATTTCTGTTGCGATGACCTTTTGAATCCTTTTTCAACATGCAGGTTAGCAAACTGAGATGTTTTCTGGTTAAGACCTCTTCCTTTCGTTGTTTTTCTTTGTTTTCTGCCTCCCAACAAGGACACGTGTCCTCGTTCCTAAAGGTGGCGTACCAAAACCCGTGAAAGTTCCGCAGCGCTCCCTCCCGCGGCTCCCCGAGTATATGAGTACTGAGAACAAGACCAGACGTCGACGTATCACGAAGAACAAGCAGGAAGCTGCCGTCAGCGCCGCCGCTCAACCGCGTTGATGATACGCGCTCACCGGCAGCCGGGAGAAGGTGTGACGTCGGGAGACGCGTCGACGACGTCTAGGGAGGAGCAGTTGGGCGGCGGACACTTGGCAGCCACCACGGCACTCTTCGTATTCTTCTTCTTCTCCTCTACTTCGCGATCATGTCCTGCCTCCCCTGTCGACCGCCGGCGCGCGGAAACTGTCATCAAGCGCGAGTCGTTTTCTCGTCTTCCCGCTTACCCGAGGGCTCCGCACTATATACTCCTATCCTTAATGGCTGCCGAGGCGCACGCCATTTTGGGAGGCGGCAGCGTGCACGACGCCTTCTCTTCTTCTTTACCCCCCAACAACGCCTTCGTATCTAAGCAAAGCGCGCGTGTCATCTCCGCCCCGTGCTCGCGCGCCCGCCCGCTCGTTGGCGGAATTGAGAAGTCTTGCCTCGACTTGACGTCTTCCGACGTTCGGAGCGTGCCCTCTCTTTCCTCACCTCAAGTCTTGCCGCTGCCGCTCTCTTGATGGACGTCGTGTAAAAGACGATGCGCGCGCGCGCGCGCCAGTTCTTTGGAGCTGTTTTGCTGGCGCTGCCTTGTTTTACAGCAACGCCAAGCACGCGTTGTTAGCGAGTACGGCTTTTTTTTTTTTTTTCTGAATGTGTACGTTTCGGTCTCATATTCTCGCCCGTTTCGTCGGCTTTCCCCGTGTATTACCTCTTTGTTTCGGTTTCTGCGAACGGGGAAAAGAAAACGTGGTGAAAGGTGGCAGGTGTGCATACTGCAGTAGCCTCGATGAAAGCCCGGTTGCTTAGCGCGTCTGCGCTTCAGACTTCGTTGATTGGCGTCTGTCCGAGAGTGTCTAAATCGGGTCGTGGTAAGACGGGAGGACGGGTGATCTTTGAAAGGAAGCAGCCACCTAGAGCGAAGCAGGAAATCCTGTGCGTTGAAAAGTGGAAAAGTTAACGTAACCCCACCTACACCCTCCCCCCCCCCCCCTCTTCCCCCGAAAAAAATTACTGGCTTCGTCCCTGATGTCCAAACCTTCCTTTCATGCAGCTTCGGTCACTACACGCGTGTTCATTGCAAGCTATAACGAAGACTCGTATTTCAAGCATATGTAGTTGCAATCTAAAGGAATCCGTGTCGTCTGAATCGAGCTCGTCAATCTTCGATGGGCTGCGGAAAGCAATGACCTCCAAACACGTCTCGCACATTCCATGCGAAGACGAAAGCAATCCCACGCAGTCCGTCGAAATTACCCGTCCCGACTTCCATGAAGCCTTATACGCGTGCCGTACGTATAGTCGTCGAGTGCCGAGAGAAGAGGCAGATGCGTCGTAACAGCTACATTTGCATGTAGGCGAATCCATATCAATAGGAGGTTTTTTTATTGCAGCGCTATACGCCACTGCAGAATCTAACGCTGGGATCTTGTACTTACAGCTATAAATGGTCCAGTCCACAGCGAACGCGAACTTTGTTTCGGCGTGCCCGAACACTGTACAGGGGAGACGCCGGGGAAATGTAGTGAGATTGCGAAAGTGGGAGGCACGGATCTCGGTGTGAGAGGAGTGGCGGGAGCCGCGCAGCTATCTCGGTCTTTGCGAACCGCGCCGTACAAGTCAAGAACAACAGCCACGCATACTGCAGACAAGCTGACGTCGTAGTTAGTGCAAGTCGGCGAGCCTGTAGTGGTTGAAAGTTTTCCAGCGAGTCTTCGAACAGACGCCACGTACGCTCAGAGGGAGAGAGAGAGAGTGAAGAATAAAAACGAGAGTGATGTCTGAGCCAAGTAAACTGCGATGTGCCGAGATAGAAGCGTGTTTTTATTTCAGCCACCGCGCCTCGTCCAGGTTTCCCGGCCCGGCAATCCGGTCTTTTCATGTTCGCGCGCACCTGACTACCGCGGCCCAAGACATGTAGGCAACCAGCAAAAGAGGTTAGAGGAGGAGGCTGTTGCGGAGGGGGTATCTGATTAGCATATGTCACTTGGCGTTGCTTTCCGCCGTATGCAGGAGACAGTGACATCGCGGACGCCTGACGCGGTCGGTGTACGTGCCCGTTCCGCAGGAACCGAAGAAGCAGCGCGCGCACGCGCACTGCGGTCATGCGTTGTGGGTCGCGTCGCTGCGGCACTTGCGCAGCTCTCGATCCAGTAGCGACAGTGTGTGGTTCCGTACAGCGAAATGCGAGCGACCGGGGGGCCAGCGTGACACTAACACGCGTGCGGGCCAGCGGCATGCTACACCGTATACCGTCATTATACTTCATTCCCAAGTCTCAAGGCGTGGAAGACGTCTCGACTTTCGTCCCGCGGACAATCGTCGTCTTGATCCACGTCGTCGTCTTGGCCCATCCTCCTCCTTTTTCTCTTGTTGTTCTTAACGTCTGACGCTTGAAAGAGGCAGCGATTCGAGGTAGAGGGAAGGATAGACTGCGTGAGTGGCATTTTGCAGTCGATGACTTCATTGCTCGGCGAGAGCGCAAGGACGGTGTCCGTCCGGCTTTGTCACGTTGGACCCGATCGGCCATCGTGTCATCTCTTTCCGGAGAGCGAGAGTGCGGCCGGCTTGCCACTCCGGTGCACACGAACGCGTGACTGCGCTTTGCGGGAGACTCCCGAGGAGATAGTGAAGCGGCCGAATTTGTTACGCTGTCCGCCATAAAGCTTGCACTTCTCAACTGGGAGAACCGGTGCGATGCGTCTTCATATCCTCCGCTATGCGGCTATGATGACTGAATACTTTGAGTACCTGCAGTCGCTGTAACGAAAAGGGGCGTGTTAAAGAGTAACGTGCTTTGATAAAAGGCTATACACGTATTTATTTATTCATATACCCTGAAGGCTCATTCGGGCATTTCCCCTGGGGGAGGGGGGGCGTTGGGGTGGGGGGTACTGTATTCTGGTATTGTGTGGATTGTATTACATTCTAAAGCAAAAAAAAAAAAAACCTGTATGCTTAAGTTAACATGCTTCGAGATATTCCATTGAGCCACGAGAGCACAAATATGGAAAGATACTTTGAAATTCATGATGTCACAGTAACGTACATGACAAGCTTTCATCGCAATGTTATAAAAGGAAACAGAATGTTGGCCTTAAATTTTTTAGTCTAACAACGAACCTATTAAAGCAGAAGTTAAGATGTCATAGATTACTTGCTCAGTTTAAACTGATTTACTCTTTAGCGACATTTTAAGGAAAGCTTCAAGTTAGCACGGCACTCACAGTATGACGCTACCATCGCCCGGGCATTTTTTATTTACCGATCCTTGATTCACGATTTTTTTCTAGGAGCAAGTCGCAAGCGCCATCAGGGAACGACAGCCTTTTTAAGGGCAGCCTTGTTCGAAATCTCGTTGGAGTCGCTCGAAGAAAGTTTCTGGAAAGAAAGTTTGGCCTTAAAGTACGAAACCTGCAACCACGAGAAAAAAAAAAAGAAAGTGTACAGCCCGACATTAGCAGAGCCGAACGGCCCACTAATGAAAAATAACGACGCAACCGCAAATGAAACACTGAAGAGGAAAAAGAAAGAAGGACTTCCTGCGAAGCCGAAGCCAGAACGAAGGCTTCGCTCGGTGTGCAAGGATCGGCTGCAGATATCGAACCCAGATTGGCGCCTGTCACGTAACTCTTTTTTTCCAAGGTTGTTTCAACTCGTTCCTCCCAAACCCACTGTCGCCGTTCCTTTCGTTTATTCTTTCTTACTTTGTTTTTTTCGTCTTTGCCTCTCACTTTACTACTTTCTTTTTTATTTAATTTCATCCGCTCGCCTGTGGCTTTACTCTCAGTATTCTCTTATTTTGTCTCCGGGCCCGCTTATCTCTCCGGCGTAGCCGGTGCGCCTTTTGCTTTCGGAGATCAGTGGAACGCTGAAACGCGCCGCAGGGAAAAGTCGTAAAAGGAAATAACGTATAAAGCGAAAGAAGATCTAACAATATATATATAAAAAGGAGAGAAGCTTGTCCATGCTTGGCGACATTTCGTGGGGCAGCCGAGCAGGTAGGCATGCAGGCAGGCAAGGCTTTCGGGAGGCAGAAAAAGTTCCGAGTGCAAGTGTACGTATACAGGCAGACTGGTTAAAAAATGTCACCCACCATCGCTTTCCTCCTCATCTATCTCTCTCTCTCTTTCTCAAGTGCAGGCACTCATACACTGAGGATTGCAAAACTCTTGCCCAGTTCCCCGCTCTTTCAGATACAAGCCTCCTACAGTCGTAAGCGCGTTTTCATGATATTCTTCGTGATATTCTTCGGGTTTTGCCTGGGGATGGTAAATGCGGCGGTGCCTACTCCTTCGTGTTCGGTCACGTCCGTACTCACGGACGGAGCCGAACGCAGCGTGAAAGAAAGAAATCACCGAAAAAAAAAAGAAAGGCAGAGGGTAACGTGTTCACTCCGTAAAATTTTTGCGATGTCCTTGACAAGACCGACCGACAGGCCCCGGCATCGGTCAAATAATTTCTCTCCTTCTCTTGGCGTAGTATAGAAGTGAAAAAAAAAGTTGGAATAGAAAAGCAGAGGCAAGATAGCGAGAGATGGCGTTGCGCCGATCTTCTGTCGCTCGATGTGGTCAACCATACGCTCACTGCTTACCCGTGCAGCTGCTGCTCCTACCGCTGCTGTCGCGCTATCGTAGAGCTTTATCTTGGGGTCTGCTATAGTTGAATGATAGGGTAAAATAATGGCAGGTAGCAATTTCTGGGACGGATGCGCCCTAATAAAAGGTAACCATCATTGTAAGCGGGAGCGGTGAGCATTTAAACTTAATAATGGCGCAAGAAATTTACAGTCCCTTTAGCTAGCGCTGAGGAGGGCACCGGTGTAAGCCTGTGATGCACGAGACACTCATTAGATTCCTTTCACGATCTCAGTAGTTTTCACTGTTACTTTTTACTTCAATTTCTCTTTCGGTGGTTCTTCTAGACGTCAGCACTGATTCTACGGGCTGAGGCTTAGTCTCCGAGGTGTTACTTCACCCCTGCTCACTATCTTAAACTATTCACACTTTCTGTTACACTATCAGGCATTATGAAACATTATATTGGGGCGATATGAACAGTTCTGTCTGAACAGTATCCTGTGAGTGGGTACAAATTGAACGTGCTGCCGCTGTTCACAGTGTTTTTCCAACCAGCTGCTAGGGAACAACTTTCGTGGGAGAAGTCAATGTGAGGCATTTTTATCTTCCCTTGACGTAACATGTAACATGTATACGTTGATACTGCTACGGACAACCATCATTGATGGAGAAGACGTGAATACGTTGAAGAACGGTGCTTGCCTGAGCTCGTTGGTTGCGCATAGCGAGGAGGGTTCCAGCTAACAACTTGGAAAGAACACTTTCAATAAACGTTCAGTTGCTAGTCCAGCGGTGTGTCGTATGTCTCTCGGTCCTCGTCCAAATGATTGGCTGGAACCCTCCTCGCTACGTTGAAGAAGACGATGACGATTTGGAGGTGGTTGTTCGTCGCTGCGAAGCGCCTGTCTACTCTTTTAAAAAGTATAGACTTGTATATAGCCTCTCGTCTGCGTCTATTCGCGTTGCAATATTAGATCGCATTCAAAGGTGAAGCGCTCGTCCTACGAGTCGACAACTACTCTATACTCGCTGACTGCCGACAGTGCTCAGTTGTGCATCGACCTGTCTACGTTGTCGATCGACTGAGGCTGTTACTATGGGAGCGTAATACTTCGTCTTATTTCCGCCCTGCTTTCTATTGCCACGTCATCGCAACAAGGTCGATGCCTTGAGCTTGCCTCTTGCTCTGTATAACAAAGTGCCTACTTAATTAGAACCCTCTGAAGGCAGGAGCGGGGTAGTGTCTCTTTCCGAAACACTCGCTCTGCGTCGGAAACAGTGCGTAAAAAAAGTTTGACTAACACGTGTAACCGTATACGTCGACGATAGAATCTCAGGTCTCACGACCGTAATCTGGCTTCAGAACCTGCACAAGGTGAATGCGTTTTTGTTTACCTCTTGCTGACAATGAACCTTGGTGAAATGTCAAGCACATCGCTTTCTCTTCTGCTTAATTGCGCGCATTCATTACGTACACATATATATCACAGCCGTAGCCCTTCAGCGTGAATCTTGCCGCCGGTTATATCTGTGTATGCGAACAGACCGGAAAAGGACAAGTTCTTTGGGAGAAAGAGAGACAGAAAGAGCCCTAATGGACACTTCACGCGATGGGAGCCTGAGATAGGCCGCAGATATATACGTGCATAGACGACGGCACGTGAATTGCGCTGTCTATTCACACCTCGTGCGCGTATTTACTGCCGCCTGAGAAGGATTGCAATCAGACCTCAAGGTATATAGTGAAGGCAACGCCGGGTCGATGATATCGCTGCTCGCCATAATGGCCCGGATACAGTAAAAGATACTGCCAACGCGAATTCAGAATAGAAGTGAGGCCATTTAGCTGAACTTTTGATAGAATGTACCAATGTGACGGGATAAAGAATCACCGCCTGAGTCGCAGTTAAGTGCACATATGGGTCAACGACACTAAATAGGTTTTTGAAGTCTGTCTACCTCAGCCTCTTCTATTCTATCCAATCAGTTCAGACTAAAATGGAGAGTCCGTTTAGTGGACACTTAGATAATACTACCCTAGATCCCGCTAAACATAAAGCGAGAGCGGCAGACCTGCGGAGCGGGCTCCGACTCAAAACGTGCTAATCTGCGAGGCGCACACGCTTTGACGAGACTTAGGCAGGCGAAAATTTTGAATGGTATGTGATTATACAAGAAAAATTTTCGTTTGGCACGTTAAAAGTCAGATGCGTGCGTTTGGCATGGCACCATCTATCAGTTGGCATACTCTCGAAGTGCCTTCGTTTCACAGGCCTTTGAGGAGTCGGGTTTCTGCGCGAAAGACTATATACGCCACAGTTTCACAAATTTGTATAGTAGAGCTCGCGTGCACACTTCGTAGGTGAGGGTATTGTGCACATTGTAGGTACATAATTCGCGATACTGGTGCCCAAATTCACGATTCCTTAACCTCTTCGGGATGGCTTGCCACTCTCCCATAGTAGAGTTCGTAGTACTCTAAACATACCTATTTGTGTGAAGACACGTTTTAGGTGTTCGTGGCTTCAAATCAACCCCCCCCCCCCCCACACACACACACACACACACTTTTTTTTTCTCCGCGAGGCTTTGCGAGGTCTCGCGGGACATGTCCTAAAAAAGCCCATGACCTTCTTCGAGATAGCGGCATGTGGAGAGACAAGGGCTTGTAGTGACGTCATACTACCGTCACAAATTGCCAGAATTTGTGTCGTCATCGAGACTTCGCACGTTGAGGTCACTAGATGACGCCACATGATAACATTATCAGTTGACATCTTCGATCGGTCAAAGGTGGGCCGAGCCCAGAGGCAATTTAATGCAGAACAACGTGAGGTGCAGAACTTTTCAGGGGACGTATAAAGAACAATTTAATCGACTGAGAAATTCAAGGTAATTTTTTGCGTGGTTCTAGACCTGTCGTTATCGGTGCCTATTAAAACCCCTACGAAGCTAAACAGGCGTCCCCTCCCTCGCAGATGTTATGCTCACGCATTTGTCTCGCATTTAAACTGAATCGACACCGACATTTTTGCTTGTTCATATAGACTTCACCTCAAGACGTCATAAATAAGTCTATCTACAAAAGGGTACAATCAACACGTGTTTTGATGCGGGTGCATTAGGATAGTCGAAGTAAAAAAAAAAATAGGTGTATGAGTTTCCATGGAGCCTACCGTAGTTCACTAAGGTGGCTGTTTTGGCATGTTAGTGAGACATGATAGAAACTAAAAGGGCACAAGACGAGGACCGAGAACAGGCTCTAGACACGCGAGCGCTGACTTACAACAATATTTTATCTGGAAACACGCAACCATTTAAGTGGGGAGAATCTTATTTTTGTAAGTCAGCGCGGGTGTGTCTCGAGCGTCTTCTCGGTCCTCGTCTTGCGTGCTTTTAGTTTCGATCATCTATACCATAGTCACGCTCACGATACCCCCACTGTTGTCTACTGCTACAGTTTTCTAGCGTTGGCTACCATGGTAACCGGAAGTAATTTAAGGTATAATTACGAGGTAGTTACAAGGTAAATGTATTTCTTCCGCATTTACCGCTAGATAACGACAGATCTTATATATATTTTCGGCATCGAACTAAATTAAACGCCCCGGGCCCGATAGACCTCGCCGTGAGTGGCGCCGGGTTTCTTTCCGCGACTTTTTTCCCGAAAGCTGCGGTGAGTAATAAGTTCACATACCCCAGTGCTCACATGCGACCTTCTCGCTCGAAGGCTGCGCGGGCAAGCAGTTTTATCTGTGCGGCCAAGACGAGGCGCCGTGACTGCTGCTGCTGTTGCCGCCACAGCATGCCGGCGGTCTTTCACACGTTCGACGGTGCGGCCGTTTTGTAGGTCGCGCGCGCGCCAGGACGCTTGTGTGGTAGAAGGATTTTTCGAGCGAGCCGCGGTGTGTGTTTCGCGGTGTCCTCCACGATTGTTGTCCTTGGAAGGGATCGTGGAACGGCGAGGTGTATAGCCCACCTTACTGAGCGTCGGCGCCGCTGTGTCCCGTCCGTATAGTGTACGTATATATATATATATATATATATATATATATATATAAGTCGCCAGCTGCTATCGGTCGTTCGTCGCGCACTTGTGGTTTGCCCTGACTTTTCGCTCCGAAAGCAGTATAGCATGGGATTCGGTTTCGCCGGGGCACCTGACTTAGAGTACAAACCGACAAGTTTGTAAGTGCGTACACGCACACACGCACACACACACACACATACACATGCACACACACGGACGCAGGTTCACGGACTCAATACACGCAAACAGACTTGCGCACGCACGCACAATCGGCGCACACGAGAAACTTTACTATAGTAATAAGTATGTATGCAGGCGAGGGAACCTGAACGGTACATATTACAACGTGAAGCGTACGCATGAGGCATACCGTATTTTTTCCCCTTTACAACAAAACCACCCAAAATACTGCAGGAATGCGCCGAATACACAGACCGGGCATGCGTTTCACCCTGCACATGGATTTAAGTGTGACCATCATTCTGAAAAGAAGCCATCTTTCTGGAGGCCGTAGCCTCGAACCAGCGCGTCGCGTCTCGTCCTCCTCGCAATTGCCATGTATGTCAGCGGTGGTTTTTGCGCAGTAGCGATAACTGTGCACATTGGAGTAAATATAGCATGTGCGACGTTTGCGCGAAATTACCCGCGAAGATCTCGAACGGCTCGCAGCCTCATTCACAATAGCGCGTACTTATATGTCCCAGAGAAAGGTGTCAGGTGGCAGACGGCGCTTCGATTGCAATATGGCGGCGTCTTCAAAATGCTGTGTATATAGGAGGTGACCTTGCACCCTAGATAAAGTTACAATGGGCCTCCTCGTCGAAATGGCAAAGGTGTGCATTATAAGTATGGATTGCCCCTATCCCACCCCACCTCCCCTCTCACTGGCACTCACAAACACATTTACTCTATAAGGAAAAGGAGAGTCCTGTGGCTATTCTTTGTAACTCCTGACTTCGCCCATATACGACTCTCTCTAAAGAGACACCTGAACTCCCTTTGGAGAGCCTTATGCTGTCGCCGGAGAGTCGTAGGACCCAAAAGAGAGTTAACGTTATTCTTTAAAGAGAGTCATGTATGTGGCAGCTCAGGAGGACTAACTGAAATGAGTAACACATACTCTTATTTTCTTAGAATATTATTCCTATTCCTCTCGCCATCACGGGCGATGGAAAATGCTGCGAGAATACACTGTCGCATCACTCGAGCAACTCGAGCCAAAACAAACGAGCCATACCTTCTTGGCACAAAAATTAAATAAAAGCAAACAAACAAACAAACACGCGCAAGACAAGCGCTTGCCGTAGAAAATAATCTGCCTCGGAACGTCCAGCGCGGCCGCCGCTATGCCTTCATGAAATATGTATACTCGCGAACTGGCGTTAAGTGCCGCTCGCGCACTCGCTTGCGCTCGTACGGAGCGCGCGGGCGTTTTGTTCGTTTAACGCTTCAGCGCTGGAATACGGCACACAACTCGCGCAGAAGCAAAGGGAGGTTGGAGGGGAGGGGGGGACGTCTTGGTCATTACAGGCACGTAGAACGGTCATTCATTGAAAATCCCGTTGGGGGGCTCCTCTCGCGAGCAGACCGCAAAAGGCGCGCGCACAAACGGACAAGGGCGTTTAGATCTGTCCGCCCCTGCAGCTCTCTTGCCCCGCGCGACGCTGCTCCGTGTGGGTGAGAACGAAGTGTTCGTGTGTGTCTACGGCGAAGCAAGGCGAGGCGGCGCAACCCGCGGTTAACCCGTACCGTTCTCTTCCCAGATAGCCATTCCCCCGTGTTTGTCGTTTTTTTCCTCTCGACCGGCCCTCGCTCAAGCCTTGCACGAAGTCCGAGTCGCGCAATTGGGTTACCAATGCCGAGCACCTTTGCTGCGTGCGGCATCAAACACACAGCCGCAAATGCAAGCTCACAAACAAGCAGCAACAACACCAACAATATAGTAGTCGTACACGCCATCGTGCAGTGCCGCCAAACCCTACAAGTATACCGCCCCGGCGCGCCTCATGCGCGTTCTGTGTGTTTCCCAAACGCAAAGTCGAGGAGGACGAAGACGCACTCGCGTCCACACCGACGGCCCGCGCGTGTACGTGCGTACATCAGGGCGCTCCCAGCGAAATAACGGTACCTACTTGCCGGCGCGTGCGGAAACGTTTTTCGCGCGGCTTCGCTTTGTGAATCCGCGTGTTCCCCCCTCCCCTTGCCAACCTCGCACGCGGCCACTCCGCGGTCTAGGCTTGCTATCTAGCCGGCTGGCTGTAACGGGATGCGCTCGCGCGCACTGGGCATTGTTTCGCAACGCCCACGCCGCCGTGCGCGTGGAATGTGGGCCGTGGCGGTTTGTCGGAGCCTGATGCTGCTGCCGCCTTGTCGGCTTCTGCCGGTGCGCGAGAATTATTATTAATCAAGGCGTGTTGGTGTTGTAGGGCCGCCGCGGTCGGTCCGGTCGTTGGTCCTTTTGCACCGTGGCGCCCTAATCGGCTCTCCTCAGTGCTCAGTTTGTATGTGTGTCTGCGTAGAGCGTGTGTTCGGAGGTGCGCTCAGATTGGTTGCCCGGGTGTGCGTTTTGTGTTCTAAGAGGTTGTGCGCCAGATACCATTGGTGGCCCAGCTAGGTACTTGACCGCGGAGTGCAACGCAGTAGGAGTTGGAGGAAAACAGTGTGTGCCACTACAGTGAGAGCACAGCGGTCTCCGTCTTGGATGTAGATGTTCTTGTGCGCCCCCTTTACATTTATTTTACCTAGAGCCAGTCTCTCGAATTTAATATATACTGCGGTGAACTTCCCTGGGGGAAACGCTAGTAGCGTGCGAAGCACTAAATGCTGTAAGAGACATACGTAGTAGCACTCAGGCGTTACTCCATTACTTTGTTAAATGAGGGCGTAGCCGAGATTAAACATAAACCAACAATGAGCCAGCAACCATCTAACATTAGCCAGTGGTGGTTTTACGTGGGTAAGTAACCCAAGCTTCACAATGCCAAATACAATGCCAAACAGGGGTAGCCGATATCCTATAAGGGAAAAAATGGACTTGGGCAGGCCTTGTTATGAGAATGCCCTAAAAATGATGGTCATTTAGAGCATCGGAATGGATGCCAATATAGATGGGAAGCGCGGACGGGGACGGCCAAGGGATGGTGAAGGTACGAAATTAAGAAATTCGCAGGCACACAATGGAATCGGTTCGCGCAGCACACGGTGGTGGTGGTGAAAAGCATTTATTTACAAGGAGAGGCGTGGGACCTCTTTAGAGGTTCCTACAGACTAGGTGGACTCTCTATTCCGGGACCCCATAGGTTGAAGCCGCCGCCATGGCTCTCTGTAGGGTTGGAGCTAATTAGGAGATACATTCGCCCTGCAATAGACATAAGGCGTGATTGTGACGACGATGAGGATGATGATGACCCTGCAATCTCTAGCGAGACTTTAGCCGCAAGGAGTTACATGTGAAGTTCCTTACGCGAAGGCATGTCTTTCAGTAGAGTGGCAGTTACGATTTTGAAAAAGTTGTCTCTACCAGAATTGGTTCCCAATGTTCGCAATAACATAAATAAAAGCTAAATATTAATTACCGCTGTGTGCGTGTACTATTACGAAGGAAACAGCATATTTTTCATATCTGCAGCTGTATTTAGTCATGTGTAG
Organism: Rhipicephalus sanguineus; assembly: GCF_013339695.2. Taxonomy (NCBI): domain Eukaryota; kingdom Metazoa; phylum Arthropoda; class Arachnida; order Ixodida; family Ixodidae; genus Rhipicephalus; species Rhipicephalus sanguineus. The sequence goes on from NC_051181.1 coordinate 116,558,173, forward strand.
CCTTTTACGTCTAGCTGACTGCGCTGTGTTGCTTCCGAGGCACCCATACCCACCGCGGTGTTCCAGTGAGCGAAGTTCGTGTGCCCCTTTCTCCGGTGCGAACCGAGAAAGCCGGCTGTCGTATGTCGCTGATGAGAGGAGACTTAGACCGGGTAAAATGCAGTTCGTTTATTCCGATGCGCACTCGGCGCGTTCCGAAATCCGTCTCTCCCCAGACACTTCCCTCGCGTCCGTTAAAAACACTGCTGCACGGGGTTCTTCACAAGTTCATGCACGGCGCTTTCGAGCGAAGGTCACGTTCCCACGGCTCGAGCACGATGCTCGGATGCCTCCAGCCATTGAGATCTGCAACACCATAGTCGTCGGGTCATTTAGCTCGGCAGAGTCGCCGTCCGTGGCGAGCACTTCAAGTCGCAAATCGGAGCCCCGAGCTCGTTGAGCAGACGCTCGCCATTGCCGTCGCTGTCCGAGTCCCCCGCAATGGCTTGCGTCCACCGCACGGTTGCACGAGGTGCTGACGGAGATGTTCCGGCCAACACCACCACGCGTTCCCGAAGGCGCGCTTCCAGGAAAACACCGCCGAAGCCAGCTGATATACGTGCCGATCCCCGGCATTCGCCCGCAGCTCGGTTTTGTTTATATACGAGTCGCAGGCGCTGCATTGCCCCGCCCGACACAGTGGTTATGGTGCTCAGCTGCTGACCAGAAGGTCTCGGGATCGAATCCCAGGCGCGGCGGCCGCGTTTCGATGGAGGCTAAATGCTAGATGCCCGTGTGCTTAGATTTAGGTGCATGTTAAAGAACACCAGGTGGTCGAAATTTCCGGAGCCCTCCACTACGGCGTCCCTGCACAATCCTATCGTGGTTTTGGTATGTAAAACCTCAACAATTATTATTATTATTACCGAGGCACCCACACACTTCTGCGTGATTGAACCTCATAATGTAAACTTAACAATACCCTCGTCTCGGTCTGAGGTTTGAACCCGGAGCCACAACTTTTATGCAGCACTCGCACCGGAGTTTAAAGCGTTCACTGTTTTCATATATTTGTTGCGATTGGCGCTGTTCGCCATTCAAATTACAAATGAGTATTCGATCGCAAAAAAAAATGTATTAATAGAAGGAAGAAAGAAAAAAAAAATAGAAAGAAAAGTGCCCACACACCGGAAACACAGCAGGACGCCTCCTGTGGGAGTTATTATTTAACTCCCACAGGAGGCGTATGTCTTCTCATCTCGCTCCGGCTTTACAGACACCCGATCAGATCGTCCCTCGGAACCGTTGCGGCTATTAACCCGCTTAACGTGCGAATGAGTGCCGGTTCTGCGTGATTAAACTACTGAATGGACACGGAATACGCTGGGCAGAGCTCTGCGCTGACCTCCGTGGGCTGCCGGTCTCATTCTGTTTTGCTAAGAGGCTCCGCGAGCCTATAATTAGTCGAGGCGATGTTTGCTTTGTGCGCACCTTCTTGTGCGGCGGCGGGATCTTGAATCATCTGTGAGAGCGGCTGATATTTGCGGCCGCTGCCTTTTTGTATGTGTGGGAACATGGCTCGCCCCTTGATTAATTGCGGACGGTGTGCTTTGTGTGCACACGCTGGATGTGTTATTAACTTCCATGTGTGTACGCGAAGCCGCCGCTTCAAGAGAGAAGCTTGGGTTCTGGCGTGCGTATACAACCGTGATATCATTCAGGTCCTACAATAGGCGGCCCCGTTTGTAGATACAATTAAGCCCATGAGGAGCAACTTGCAGCAAGCCGAAAAGTGTCTTAAGACAAGTACGCTAACACGGTAACGTTTGCTTGCCGCTTAGGACAGCCTCGTGTGGGCTTGTAATTTCTTCATTATATTGAAAAGGTATCTAAAAGGCTTTTTGAACGGAGAAACAGCGCTAGAACAAGGACGAAGACGAGAGGAGACAAACGAGAGAAGACGAGAGGAGTTCAAAAAGCAGTATGTACACTCTAAGGCAAAATTACCCCGAACGAAGAGTAACGGAGCCCAATAGGCCCGCAGATGAACGGTTAGACCGTCGTAGGAGCAAGCGGAGAGGGATGCGTGCCGTGTGCAATTCAGTTAGTCTGCAAAGGGATGAACGGTGCGGGAGATGCAGGCCGTGTGCATGGATACGTTCCGTGTGCAAACCGTTGTCAAGGGAGCTAATCGTCCTCCTCGCTCGGATCAGTCTTCCATCTTGTGTTTGAGCTGGCGTGTTGCCGGTTAAGTCGTGCTCGGAGTTCGCCGATCTAGGACCTACGGCTCGCTGCCTATGATACAGACGTACGCGTGGATGAGTGTGTCGTGCTGCTTTTACGTTTCGCCACACCCACGAAGTCTGGAGCTGCTCTCGACACGTCGCGACGCCGGGCTGTATATCTCCGGCGCAGTCACGGCACTGCGTCGCTACCGGCTAGGAATGGCGGCCGAGAAGACTGTAGGCCTGACTCGGGGCACAAATCTGACTCGGGGCACAAATCGGTGCTGGATTCTTTCACAAGTAAGTGATCGCTTTTTATTCTGCCATACCTATCGCGTGCGCGAAACTGATCGCGATTATCGGTAACGGACTCGATCGTGTTGTATATCGCGCGCACGAAATGTACCGCGAGGGCCGGCTTGGGCGTGAGCTCGCCTGTGCTTTGTGACCGCCTGGATATTGGCCGCCGTTGTCGTCGCCTGGCCGGATGTTCGCTCACCGATGATTCACCGTGGTGATGAGCTGCAAGCTCGCGATATTAGCAATATTAGGCAGAGGCCTCGCCGCTGTTTTGCGACTCGTCCGAAACGCTGTGCGGTAGCAACGAGCTCGATTGTATGCCGCGCGCTTGAAATGCACCGGCATGGGTTGGCGGGTGCTTCAGCTAGCCGACATTAGCTGCGATTCGGAACTCTGCGGAAATTGGTCGCCGTGACCTTCGGCTTCCTCGACGCTCGCTCGTAAGCAGTTCGCCGCCGTTCGAGGCGTCGACCCTGCTTTCGCTCGCTGCACTGTACTAGTGCGCGCTCGAAGAATTTGGTGGAAATTGGACGCCGTTATCGTCGGCGTCCCTTTCGCTCGCTCGCTAGCAGCCTGGCGCCTTTCGTGGCGTCGGCTTCGCGTTGCGGCTGACGGGCTTGCTCGAGTTGTACGACGCCGCTCGCAAAAAACTCGCCGGCTCGTTGGGGCACGGTGGCTGGCGGCGCCTCGGCGTGATGGCTGCGGCCGCCGCACTTGAAGTGTTTGTTGCGCTGTGTGGCTTGAAATGCGTCTTTGATGACGTATGACATCACGGTGAAATTATTTACATGCCATATTTTAGATGTGTGTTTTTATTTAAGCATTCGACACTATTAACCACCACATTCTTTTTATGCAGCTTCAATCAATAGGCGTAACTGGTCCTGCACTATTATTAATAAAAAACTACCTACTCAATAGAAGCCAAATTGTCAGTCTGTTAGGTCATAAATCTATACTTAAAGTAACAAATATAGGAGCACCTCAAGGTTCTATTCTCGACCCACTTCTTTTCATTATTTACATAAATGATTTGCTATCTTGCCTTACCAGTTCAGAATGCTTACTGTATGCAGACGACACAACAATTGTTAACACTGATAAATGCCTCCAATCTCTGACACAGAAACTAAATGATGACCTTTCAGGCTTGGCTGCTTGGTGTATCCATAATAAATTACAAATAAATCCCACTAAAACGAAATTCGTTGTTTTCCACTCTCACCAACGTGAACATAATTATATCCCGCCAGTATTTCTAAATCAATTCGCAATTGAAGCAGACGATGAGGCGACCTTCTTGGGAATTAAACTGGACCGTCATATGAAATTTCACTCGTATGTTGCATACCTGCGAAAAAAAAATGGCTTACGGCATACGTGTTCTAATTAAATCCCGCGATATATTTTCCAAACCCACATTACTTTCATTGTACTACGCTTTTATTCATTCTCATATTAATTACTGTATCACATCTTGGGGCAATACCTACAGCAGTCATCTCGTCTCCCTTCAAACTATGCAAAATCACTCTATTAGAATACTTACCCACAGTCATTATCGCAGTGATGCTAAAGCATTCCTGCATGCCAACAACATCCTAACAATCGAGAACACTTTCAAATATAATCTAGGAATACTATTTTTCAAGCAAATAATAAATCAGCTTCCTTTGTTTATAATCCCTCCATCAAGTCTAGAGAATACAAACTTGACAAGGTTTGCACAAAATCACAATTTTATCTTACCTATAGTTAATACTAACTATGGCAAACAAACAGCCCACTTCACTGGAATCTATTTCTGTAATACTATACCTTCAGGAATAAAAATCTCGGAATCAATCGGCATATTCAAAAAAGATATGAAAACTTTCCTCTCATCCATTCCATAATCTGGATAGTTTTGGTCACTTCTATTACTCCCGCTCCCATTCGTGCCTTCTCACAACCTATTGTTAACGCAGCATCGAATCATCATCCTACATTGCTGATATCAGATGTCCCTGCTTAGTTTTCTTTTTCGTAGTTTATTTTTTAACATTTTTGACCGTGGTAATTATCTGAAAACTGTTTAGGAGAGTTGAATTACCTCTATTTTTGATGTTGTCTAATTTCAGTTTTTGTTGCTACTTTCTGCTAATGATTTTCTTCAGTAGAACTCCTTATTCTTTTTTACCTGCGATGTATTTTATTGCCTGTTTTCTGCACCACTGTTTGCTGCACCAATTAATTGTTTCTATATTCACTACTGTAGGAGGTCCCGATTCTCTCTCTTATGGGACCTGCTTCTGTATACACAAATTTTGTAATTGATTCGATAACTAAATAAAACGATTTCTGATTCTGATTTCACCTTGCACATATTTGTCATGTACGTGCGTCTTTCCATTCTGTGACGTGTCGCAGAATATATGCAATATTTTTGTGCTTCGCAGGGGTGAAATTGTTTGCGTGCCATGTTTTAGACGTGTTTTCGTTCACACTGCACGTATTTGCACAGTTCGTGCGTCTTCACCCTCGCTGTCACGTGACTAAATATTTGCAATATTTTTGTGCTTTGCAGGATGCAGCCGTTGCCCACAACGAGCAGAATGCTGTGTGCCCTGGCGCGTACAACGCCTGCCATCTATCGCTTCCGTTGGAGCAGCTTCACAGAAAGGACTGTACGAGATATGACAACGCGGCTGAACCTGTATTGGACATTTTGTAGGGAATTCAATGGAAGAAAGCAGAAACTTCATATGTATAGAAAAATAAAACGTTTCATTGTCTCACTTTTGTCTTTCGTTGTCGCATTGAATGCGAAAGCAGTGACATACGCATGACTAAATATTCTTTTGCGTGTTCTTTTCCGTGGCATTTGTTGGTCACCGCGGAAAGAAACACGCGACAAAAGTATTAAGTCTTGCGGAGAGTAACTGTAGAAAATCATCCCTGGGATAAAAAGTTCATCCGAATGGAGCGTTTGAGTGGACCGACCGTTGGTCCTTGCGAGGTGCAACTGCGAGGACTAACGGTTGCCCGGTAAGGTGTAAATGTGAGGACCAAATGTTAGTCCATTGAGGTGATCTGTGGGGACTAACAGTTGCCCGGTAAGGTGTAAATGTGAGGACTAAATGTTAGTCTATTGTGGGGACTAACTGTTAGACCCGGTGCCGTTAGTCCTTAAAGGGATTAATGGTTGTGGCAGCCCCATTAGTCCCCAAAAGGACGAACCACACACCCTTTTAACACCCTTTTGCCTTAGAGTGTACCAACCAGCCCATTTCAAGACGTTAACACAGTATCTAAAAAGGGCTTTTCTAGGTCAAAATCTGGCAGCATAAGAAGTATGGTTCTTTATTAGGGCTTTCACCAGCGTGAAACACGCTTCTTTAATGCGTAGGAAATCTCTATGCATGTGTCTGCTCTGTAGGCATTAACAAGACATCTTAGGACACTGGCCGAAACCATCTTCGGCACAGAAAGCTTTGAAAGCGTTGTTGCGCTTTTTGCGCAAAACTAGTCTCATAGACAGACTTTAAGCAGGGTCGTTTATCGTACTATTGTTCTTTTTTTTTCCTTTTCTTCTTTTTTGTAACATCTCTTTTCTATCGTCTTTCAGTCCCCTTTCCCCAGCACAGGGTAGCCAGCCGGTCTGAGAACTGGCTAACCTCCCTGTCTTTCCGTTCTCCTCCTCCTCCTCTCTTGAGTGAGTCTGAGTGAGCTCGCCATTTTTGTGCCGACTCATGGTGACAAGTACTCAACATCAGCGTTACTATCAGCCTTATTTCGGCTGATACACATACTTCGACGCACTAGCGTTTATACGCTTATGAACTCAATATTAATTGGTTAGAGGCGCGAGTTACGGACGGACGAGGTGCCTTGACCTCCCCCCTCCGCAATCTCTTTCACGGGAAGTTCTTGATAAAAATATCTCGGGAGTAATCTCTTTCAATAAAAATGTCCTTACTCATTGCAACCACTGATAAATCGTATTGAAAAGTACGCTGCCAAAAGGTGCCAAGTAGAGCACCGATTATGTGAGATATTGCTGTTAAAGAGCATTGACACCATGGTCGAAACAGCTTAATATACGCTTACGGACTCATGAGCCGACTCGCTCAGACTCAGATCGAGCCATGAGTCTGAGTCTGAGTGAGTCTGGCTGAGTAAATATGTTGGTGATCTTGAGTCCAAGTGAGTACGGCTGTAAAAATTTTTACTGAGCCTGAGTCCGAGTTAGCCTCAAGAGCAAAATTTGTTTCATGCGTGAGTCTGAGTGATCTCCGCAGTTTTTGCCGGCCTATGCTTAAAGAGACACTAAAGAGCAAAACGATTTTTCTCATATCAGTAAAGTACTCCTTCACGATACCAAAAACACCACGCTTGCTGCGAGAAGACGTTTAGTAAGCGAGAAAACACGCAAAAACAAAATCTGGGTGGCGACGCCACCGTGAAGTTTCCGCACAATTCGCCTTGACGTCACACGTTTTGACGGCGCCTATTATGGACTACGTATAGTTCCTAGTCGGTAAAAATGATGTACATTGTCCTCTGAGGGGGCCATAGATTTAACATACCAAGTTTGGGGGAATTTCGTTGAGCCAATGGCGCCAAAATACGATACACTTTGAAATTCGTGACGTCGCGCGGGGAGATTTCAGCGCGATATTTGCTTTGAACTTGATTTTCTCCTCTATTAATAAACCTATGATGGCTAAATTAACGACATCAGAGTTCTCAGAGCACAATTTATCGATATAAACCGATTCATTGTTTCTCTTTAGCGTCCCTTTAACTGAAGCCCGTAAGAGCGCAGCGCACGAGGCATGCGCAGTGGCGACAAAACGCTAACGCAAAGCTTTGCGTACGCTATTCTAAAAGTGTCTAATTCCCAGCCCCGAACAGCATGCGGCTCACAGCGTGACATACCACTATTGACAAGAAAGTATCGAGCGCACTGTTTTCTAGAAAGGAAACGCAGGCAATTCAGATAACGATTATTGTTGTGCTGCAAAAGTACACCCGGCGTAGCCACGTTAGGGCACACCCGGGCCCGTGCCCCCCCCCGAAATTTTTTTTTTGCCATAGCATACAGAGCAGAAAATGACACTCGACCACATCTGCCTGCTCGTCCCCACTATAGATCAAGGAGGTGCCCCCCCCCCGAAAAAAATTTCTGCCTACGCCCCTGACCCGTAGTACACTCGTTTGCCTCGGAGTGTATCGAGCGAAGAGGTAAGCTATGTTTTCTACAGAACGTCAACCTGTCGACACTATAGCGATCGGCAACATCTAGCTTGATTCTGTTGCGAATATGCTAGCGCATTGTCTTTATGTCATATGCTTAAACCTCGTAGGGCACATGCGGTACTTTTGTTATGACGCTTAATCAGCTATGTCCAAACATTGCGATCGAGAGGCATTGAGGTGTACATACGGTCACGTGACAGCAACGGTGAAGTTCAGAGGGCACAAGCTGGCAGAGAAGAAACATTAGAGAGTTTGAGGATTGGGGACCCAAGACACTGGGTCCCCAAGCTGCGTTGGGTAGGCTGCTCTTGCGTTCCGAGGATCAGCAGAGTGTGAGAATTGGGTCAAACGCAGGCTGCGTTGAGACAAACGCTCGGGGCGCCACACGTGGCGAAATTGAAATTATTCGAGACGCGGGCCATACTACGTCGTGGCCCGTGCTGTCTCTACTTCGTCTCGCTAAGACGCCTTGGGGACCCACGCTAGTTTCCGGTTTTTGGGCCTTGGGACAACGCGAGCGCAAGATCCCAAGAGTGGCTTGGGTTCTGCGCATGCACCCTGGCGGCTCGGAATCTTCTTGGGTCCCCAAGCTCCTTGGAGCCCCAATTCTCAAACTCTCTATCAGCGCAGCTTGCACCAAGTCGTGCAAGGTTGGGTCTGAGCAGAGCTGGTGTGCACCTGTAGCTGGTCCTGGCTCGGCTAGGCTTTTACCCTCTCATCTCTCTCTTTCCCACCCCTTGCTACACTGTACTATACATGGCAATGCTTGCTCACTTCTTTAAATCCTTTTTTGTGTCTGTTTCTGTCTATCTCTTTCTCTGTCAGTCTATTTTCTTTCTCTGTCTTTCTATCTGTTTCTATCTTTCTTCCCTTTCTTTCTATCTCTTACTTTCTCTCTCGCTCTCTCTGTGTACTCGCTCCCTCCTCCTTTCCCTCCTATATATATATATATCCTCACATCCCTCCTCCTTACTCTCACCCTCACTTCCCTTTCCCATCCCCCTGATACACTATACTATACAAAGCTATGCTGCGCTCTGCTTGCATGCCTGGATAACCGAGCGGTTACGACGCTCGCCTTCGGACCGTGGGTACGCGGGTTCGAATCTCGCCTCGCCAAGAAATCTTTCTCGCCAAGAATTTATCTCATTCTCTTTCTTTCTTTTTTTCTCTTTCTTCCTTTTTCTCTCTCTCTCTCTCTCTCTGTACTCATTTTCTCACCCGTCAGAGTTATTGCATCCCACGCCGGAGAAATAGACGCACGTGTTCTGGGATCGAAGCAGAAGAGGACGAAGAGAGTGCGTTCCGATTCATGACGATGATAATTTTCTATCCACGAGACACGGCGAACCTCAATCATAACAGCCCTACTGTAAAACTCTAAAGTACAAGCGTCCCTGTACAGTGATAGCGGCAAGCACGGACTCAGGGCGTCGACTAACCGGATCATCTGCGAAAGATTCCAGCGTTATCTTTGCGACCGCGTGAGTTACAGAATAAATTAGGCCACTGGCGTCGTGCGCGCAATCTTACCAAACTCTCAATCCATCGGGAAGGTTCTAGCGCTGCGTCGATTGGTGGTTAAACGTGTAAGAAGAAAGAAGAGTGCGTGGCAATACACTTCTTTCGCAGTCAGTAACACAGTGTTATAAACCGCCTTGGTGGCGTAGTTGTTATGGTGTCCGACTGATGACCGTAAGGTTAAGGTCGCGGGATCGAATCCCGTCCGCGGCGGCCGCATTACGATGGTTAAATCCGAGAGGCGCATGTACTTAGATTTAGGTGCACTTTAAAGAACCCCACATGGTCGAAATTTTCGGAGCCCTCCACTACGGCGTCCCTCATAATCATGTCGTGGTTTTGGGACGTAAAACCTCAAAAATTGTTATTCTTACGCAACACAAAGGTAAGTATGGTTTCACTTCTTTCTCAGGATAATTTATTAATATGTGAATAAATGAGGTCTCTCCTTCAAAACTATCGAGACAATGCTTTTGGTATTATATCGATGGAAATGAAACCTAGTATCTATGACGCTGGATCTGCAAGAAGTCAGCCATCATAACCACTCTGTCGGTCTCGGTCTTCAGGCGTGAGAAAAATTTGGCCCTCCAAAGGATATTGCCCCTATTTGTACCTCAGAATCTCAACTCCTCCATACTCCTTGCTCTAATCGCGTGCATTATTTAAACACAAAAGAGGGTCGCGGTTCTGCTGGCTGCGCTTTGAGAAGCCCACCTCGTCATGCCCTGAATGATGTGACTAATCTTCGCACAAGGGTGGCCTCTCTCCACTGTAAACCCTTTTATTTTTCGCCAACTGATCAATCACTTCGCGCCGCTAAACTTCTTCCCTTGGCCATTCCTACTGTGCGCCACCTCTCCTTCGCAACCCTTCTGCCACGTTCGACATCTTTTTTTTCTTTTTCTCCTCTTCCTATTGGACACAGAGCGTTCGACGTCACACCTTTATTTTGATTGCGAATCTCCTTTTCTGCGCCCGAAGAGAACTATTTTTCTTGTTTTTTTAGATAACGCGATTTGAAAGTCTGAGAAGTGTTCTACTAGGACAAAGCGTGTCAGTCTTTTCTTTCTTTCTTTCTTTCTTTCTTTCTTTCTTTCTTTCTTTCTTTCTTTCTTTCTTTCTTTCTTTCTTTCTTTCTTTCTTTCTTTCTTTCTTTCTTTCTTTCTTTCTTTCTTTCTTTCTTTCTAACAGGGATAGAGCGCAGATGAGACACAAAGAAGGCTTTAAAACAGGCACGTCGTTTCACAGACTTTCGAGAGTGTCTCAATGCTTCGGAGATCCTGTCGAGTCCTCTATACTGAACACGCGCCTCGCCGAAATGTCTCTTTATAATAGGGTATCACAAGGAGAGGCGATGGCCTCATAGTACTACCAACACCCTTTAGCGCCCGAACCCAGAGAAGGAGGGCGCTGGGCAGCACCACGCACGCATACGACGCGAGTGTGTATGTCACGCGCTAAGTCAAGCTGTGGGAACACGGTGCCCAAAGGCTCACGGCGTCCCAGTCGCGCTGATGGATGAGGGATAAGCGAGAAGATGGATCAGCGGCCGCGTCGGAAAGGATTCGGCCGCCGTGCCCGCAGCACACTCACACCGCGTTGCACCACAGGGCCGGGGCGCGATTGTTATACGCGCCGAGATTGGACCACGTGGGAAGTCTTGTGAGAAGGTGCCTGCAGGCCGCCGGGGTTCGCGTGCAATATGCGTTCATGATTGCCCGTTCTAAGCGTGTGACGCTCGGCGGTCTTTTCTTCGAAAGCGCGAGGGACTTATTCGGTGAGGTGCTATACGTCCTGACACTGTGTTAAGAGTGAGCATTGTGTACTATGCGTTATTCGTGGCCGCAATGCAGTTGAGTGCGCTCGACCAAGAGCAGGATGTTTTCTGTACACTTTTTAAGTGCTATACATCTGTAAAACGCAAGTCTTAGACTCGCGAAATTATGGTCTTCCGAATCGCTTCACAGAGGTAACTTCGAAACAATACGATAGATGCATGTTTATTTGAGTTCTCAATGTATTTCTCACCGACAGCTGCAAACTTTAATGACAGGGATAGCTGTGAGACAAAGTGATGCCACATCTATAGTGGGAATATAGCATAGTGCAGCCGGTTCACTGTGTGTACCACTGGACCCTTACAAAAAGTTTTTCTTTTCTTGCTTCGTTTAGTGAATTGACTTTATCCCTCAACACAGCAACATATTGCGAGGAATACCAGGCAAAAAAAACTGGAGAATACAGCTTCAGGTGATCCTGGCCACCTCCTGCACGGGGGCTATTACCTCATTTTCAAGGACCATCATTCCGCGAAGCAGCTGAACGGGAAAGCGGACGTCAAAGCATGAGCCACGGGCCTGTCCGAAGCGGTTGCCGCTATACATTTGACGGACGTCCGACACCGGCGGCGTTAGCTTGTCTATAACGGCAATGCGCCTAACGCCAGCGCCGTGACCATCAGCAATCGAGCAAGTACACAGACAGCGAGCAGCGCCCACGGGAGCGCTGGCCCCACTTACTCCAGAGGCCCAGTCAGCGACCCGGCCACGGCTACACAGCGGATGAACGCAGGAAAGGCAGTATTATACAACACGTCAATGTGGTGCGTCGCCGTGTGTGTGTGTGTGTGTGTGTACGTGTGTGCGTTCGCGGTACACAACACGGTGAACGTGGTCAGACTGCAGCTTCAGACCGAGTCGGTCGAAGGCGAGCGCGCTGCCGTCCAGCTGAACGGTCCAAAATTTTGTCACGGCGCACGGAGAGACGTGGCCTGCATCGTTGCGGCGCCGCCGACGCAAGCCGCGGTTCAAGCCCCACGCGGAATCTGCCGCCGGCGGCGTGTGTACGACTCAGGCTTGTCCCGCGAATGGTAGCGAGCCGGTGCGCACGGCGTCGGCGGCATGGTCGTTCTCATTGCTATGCACGACGCCTCGCCGTCAATGAGTGGGCGCCCCCCCCCCCCTCACTACCCCCTGTGTGTTTACACCTCTGCTCGACGCCAGATACAATTTCGCGCGACCGCGCGAGGAGACATGCGGCGACACTCTGTAGTGCGAACTGCCTTGTGTCCCGTTGAGCCGTGTTCTTTTTTCGGGCCCCATTGTTTTACTGTTGTTGTTGTTCTCTCTTGCGCTGTTTATATCGGAACGAGACTCGTCTGAGTAGGAAAGGGCGGATAGCGTTAAACGCGATGAGAGCGCTTGGTTTTGCGGATCGTCCTCGAGAGGATCTCTAGATATGGATTGTTACTGTGAGTGGGTTCCTGCCGTTTGTTCGGCTTTCTTTCTTTCTTTCTTTCTTTCTTTCTTTCTTTCTTTCTTTCTTTCTTTCTTTCTTTCTTTCTTTCTTTCTTTCTTTCTTTCTTTCTTTCTTTCTTTCTTTCGTTAAATTGAGTCCGTTTCACCAGTGCCTGTTCTAGAGGCAACCTTGCGAAAGAATCGCTGCTGGAACAATGTTATGGAATCGTACTATAGATGCTATTTGCGAAAGGTAGTCAACGCCATCGCCATTAGCGTTCTATTTATCCCGAAGGCAACCGTCGGATAAACAAATCAATGCGCGCATTTTTGTATTTAGGATATGAGTCGGTGGCGTTCGCAATGCAGCTATATGATATTGCTTTCGAAATTGTGCTGCATTTGCATGCAGTGCATGCGTGTGTGTGAGAAGCGAGATTTTGTTCAGGAGGAGAGCGCGAGCGAATATGCGAATGTGGTATATTACCGCGATGAGCGAAATATCTCCCATGTTCTAAATATTACACCAGCACACTCGGCAGACGTCACCGTGGTATAATCAGGGGGAGGATGGGGGAGAGGGGGAAAGGCAGGGAGGTCTACCAGACGCGCGTCCGGTTTGCTATCCTACGCTGGGAGAAGGGTTAATTAAGGGATGAAAACGTAGGGAGATCGAAAGAAGGGAACATACAAAGAAGATACGCGTGAGCTTAAACTACATTACTGCGTTCAATAGTACTAGATGAAGGACTTCAGGCGTATCACGTTTTACTCTAAATCGTTGAGTCATGGTGACTGCTGAAGGCTTGCAAGTACTGGACATAGAACATCCAGTACCTGTTGTACGGACTCAACGTATGGTGATTTGAGCCTGCCGACGAACACGCGAAGTGTGTCTAACAGTGATTGAAGTGCTATGAGGATTGATTTGTCTTCTTCTGGCAACTCGCCAGTCGGAGATTCAGGGTCCACTCTTGCCGATGTGCATTATGAATCTTCATGTCGCTGGGACTTCGGCAACGGAGGCCAAGCTGCGTCCATTGTGTCCATGCATTCCATTGTGTTCTGGTTTGTACAGGCCGTCGCTGATCCGTGTGGCTGCGGCTTCGACAATGTAGGCCAAGTGGAATCCACATCATCCATGCCTTTCATTGCACTCCTACCAGCTGTGCAGAGTCCTAGTGGCAAAGGAGGTGGTGAAGCAGCGCGTCCAATGGGCGCTGCGGATGCAGAGGCATTGGCGTACGTCCGTCGCCATACAGCTGATGCGGCACAAAATTCACGTTGTAATGTAGTTAAGAGTATGTGAACGACGGCGTATTACTTTAGGTTGCATGCCGATAGCTGCTCGGAAAGAAGGAGCATGTGCATGGCATTGTGATATTTCTTAACTGGAATGTTTGTTCGTTTCAGAGGTCAATAACCTATATATTTTGTATTTGTAAACATATTTATTCTTATTTTATATATTTCCGAGCACACTTACCCTGCACACATTGAAAACATAAATGAGATACGTGTATCACGATATCACGGGATACAAACCGAGAACTTTGAGCGCGTAATTTCAGTGAGCGCCGCTGTTCCCAGCGAATGTCCTTCTTTTCGGGTTTCTTTGTTTCAGTTTGGGGCGATCGTATGTATAAACGTCTTTGTTATCGCGCACGCGCAGTGCAAACACGCCTACCGGGCCCGGGCCGTTCGCCACGCATCGCCTGCGCTATCTTGTATTAAACGAGTGTGCTCTTCCCAGTTGTCAACGGGCGAGCTTACTTAATAAATTAAGAACGTGGCACCTCGCTTGTCCGGTTCGTGCCGCGGCGTGTTTTTTTTTTTTTTTTTTCGATGTTGCCTCCGTCCGTGATGACGTGAACCAACAACACAACCAACAACCGGTCGATATGACGAAGAAAAAGCCGGCTCAAAACGTATAAGCAACAATGAAATAAAAAAAAAATTAACGACGAGGCACCACAAGGTGAGGTATATTCTATGCAGTGGCCGGCGGCATACGTGCCTAACTGCGTTGTGGAGTGTATAGGCTCAGCGGCTGTGCCTTGCCGGTCGGTTTAAGCTAATTGAGTTCCATGCCGACATGCGGCCGTGAGAGGCGTGTATTTACCTGGTGGCGCGTGACAAGCGACAACAGTGAACTGGGCTCCCGGTGCGGAAATTGAAGAGCGCGCGGTTCACTGCCTCCGCAAGCGCTGTATATACGTATATACGATGCGTACAGTGTACAGTCTTTTCTTTTTTTCTGCCAACCGTATATGGATACTACCGTAATCTACCGTGTCGTCGATCATATCGAAAGGAGCATGTATTTTAATAATGGCCCAGGGCTTTTTCTTCGAGGGTGGCACTCAATGGAAGCCTCGCAGTTTTGCAGCTGCCACATTGGGCCACATAGAAATGCACCTAGCGTTAGTATGTATATATATATATATATATATATATATATATATATATATATATATATATATATATATATATATATATATATATATATATATTATGAGAGAGAGAAGGCAAAGCTATGCAAACGCGTGTTGCACCTGGTTTTGGTTTATTACAGTAGGGGAGGGGGAAAATGTTCAATAGGATGTCATGCGACAGCACTATCTATCTAACGGCCACGGCGGCGGCATCTAGTTGGGGGCGAAATGTAAGAAAACACCCGGGTACTTAGATTTAAGTGCACGTTAGGGAACTGTAGATTTTGAAATATTCATGCGCTCTTCGAAAACTACTCGGACTCAAAAGCTTCAACTCCCTGAAAACAATGGCAGCCGGTAAAAAGCGCCATTTTACGAATTTGATAGTTTTCACTGCAGTCGTCAATGGATCACATAAACCCCCATGCACGCTCGCGCTTAACAAAGACCTTACGGTCTGCCAGAGGAAAACGCGCGTACTGTTAACGAAAGAAACAAAAAGAACGCCAAAGGAAAAAAAAAAAAAAAGGAAGACGCGAAAGAAGAAGAGTGTCCGGTCGTCGGCGACCTGCTTATGCATACAAGCACTTAGGCAAGCCGGTAGACCCGTTCTTACTGCAAGGCGCCCCGCTCGCCCTAAACAAATTCACGGCTCTCGTTTGATCGACACCTGATCATCGCCGCGCCTCTGCAAGTCAAATTAGCAGCGTACCGAGCATCTCCTTGTCTTCTCGCATCTCTTCGTGGGAGAGTGGGTCTGTACGCTCCCCACTCGCGATGATGTCTTCCTTTTTTTTTTTCTTTCTTTTTTTTATACGCGAACGCTTATCTTCGGCAACCTACCCCCCTCCCTCTCCCGCTATTTGTGAATGGCTCTGCCCAGGCCTACCGTATCTATCCGCGTACTACCAGCACTAACCAGCACTGTCTAATGCTGACTAGTAGTGGCTCTATAATGGCTAATTTAGATTAGTGTTCGCTAATATTGGCTAAATTATTTGTAATGTTGTCTAAATGGTGGCTAATATCAACTAGTTTTGACAATGCTCTGTTTAAACCGTAAGACTGTCCTGATTTAATATGAATCTCAGACCAATTAAGGCAATTATTTAGCTCTCGCGTATACTTAAACATGATTTATAGCGCTACCAGATTTTTTTTTAAATGCGAAGCATTTCTTAGCGAACCTCTGGCACTTTGAGCGTTTCTATCTACGTATCTATCTATCTATCTATCTATCTATCTATCTATCTATCTAGCCGCCTACGTCTGGGTGCTCTCACGATCGCCTCCTTAACTTGGTGTACACCAAAATTTGCATGGGAGGGTAAGAGGATTTGACGAATATGACTGCCGGGACTTGACATGAATAACTCTAAAATCCTGTCGCGTACGTCGTCAAACCCTTTCCACTAGACACGTGTGGCACATACCCGTTTACCACGGGCCGCGGGTATGCGCCACAGGTGATTGACAGCTTATATTTACCCAGGAACGTTCGCGAACCGACATTGGCAACTTAAATGCGAGAGCGGTAAGGAAAACCAACATCGGCAGCGTTGACTCAACGAATGGAAAGAATGAAAATTAGGTCCCAGCAGGAATCGAACGCAAGCATTCTGCGTGGCAATCAGGTATTCTACCACTGAGCCACGCCAGGTCTATAAAGTGGTTTGGAAAAAGAGCCTAGGCAGGCGTAATATCGGTGCAACGTCAATTGTGGTTGTGGTGCTGGCTATCTAATTTCACAAGAAAGCGATAAACACTACATGACACTCCTACGATGTGTACTCCTACGATACAGGCGTCATATCAGATTAACGTCTGTAGTTCCAGTGTTGGCTCCGCTTTTATAGCAGTCTAATAAACATTACGTTTGTATTCCTATGATTCAGCAAGCTATATTGAGGCATTGCTCGACGCCGGAGGAATACATTAACGAAAGTTACATATGATATCCACATCACCGCACCGTAAAGTGCACTTTGTCCACCAGAACGACGCAGTGTCCTCTTCATTTCTTACGAGGCTGGGCGATGGTCTCATGCTGACCGAGGATGATGCCAGATTGATTGACAGCCGCTTTGTAGACTAGGCTACGTAGGCCACATACGCCCAGGTAGTCTACGAATACGACAAACACCATCCACTGATGTTGGTCTACGTAGCACTATCGAGGCCTGCCAGCCTCCACGGCCTATGCCTCATCAACGCGAAGGGTGGCTTCAGGTTCCGACATGTCGCCGGCTCTGTCGACAGACAATTTGTCGACGAAATGACCGAGGCATCCACGGCTTCCAACAGCTGCACTATACCTCATACTTCACTACACATGGACCCCTCGTCACCGCGATCACGACCGTATCCTATAACAAGTCATGACCAGCCGCTGGTGCTCACTGATCGCGGTGATGATGCCCTTGTTCAAGAACTGTCAAGAACTTCTTGCACACATGCACACGGGTTCGTGATACGAGCGTGCGTTCTCGGGACACGTATAAGCACGACATATGAGCTTACCGCTTCTGGTGTTGGTAATACCCACGTTGTCATTGGCAGCGTTACTCAACCGTAAACAACTGGTTATATAACACATATGCGGCTCTTCAACTTATATATGTGTGCGTTTAAACTATATACAAATCTTTAGCGTCATTTTGCAACGTGTCGCTCAGTAAAAGAAGTTACGCCACAGTCACCTTCCCGCCGCATGCTTCGCATAACAGCGACTCCCACGGTACGTGGGATCTGCCGAATTTTCTTATGCATAGTCGCTTTCAGCTTCAGTCATCGTCTTTTTATGGTTGTTTTTGTTGTTGCCGTTGTTGTCGTAGTACTGTTTGTGAACTGCAGAGCGCAAATCATGTATACGGGACAGTAAAGAACACAGACAGAACAGGACAAGAGCCCTGTGTGTTTTTCACGGTCCCGTACGTAATTTACGCTCTGCAGTTCACAATTATGAACCAACTAGCCAAGCAACGACTTCACGTAAGTGGTATTGTTTGTTCGTTATAGCGCTAGCTGTTTCAGGCAGGTCGTGGCTTTGCGATGCACTTGCTACCCGCGCACAGACCGAATCACTTAATGTGTGTCGGCCCGCCATTGTCACGCCGCTTATAGTGACAGCTGGGCTTAATACGCGGACGATACGTTCACGCTACGATAGCCCAACGCCGCTGGAGGTCTTTCGTTTAGATAGGGGCTGGCAGATCAAGCGACGATCTGCGTTAATTTTTTAGCAGTCTGCACTTCTAATGTGAAACTACCTGTCATAAATATTCCATGGTCTGCTTGCTCTGCCCTGTCATTTAAAGAGGGTCGGCATACTGTAGAACAAGTCGGTTTGTTGCACACACAGAACCGATAAATTAGGACCAAGGAAAAAGAGGAGGAGTTAATTCTGGTTTAGAACTTGTCATATTGTGATGGGAATGTAGAGACAATTGAAGTCATTACACTGATCAAAGCATCAATGTTATTTCTGTTTCTCACTCTTCTGGTTATTATCTTTATTTTTATTTTTTTAGTAATCTAATTTTTAGATGGCTTTAACGCTATTATGCGTAAGATTTCGGTTTTACTCGAATTAGATAAGTGAAAGAAGACGAAGAGAAATTGTTTAAAACCGATAGGTGCTTAATAATGTTGTGATCATACGGTAAAAGCGGTGGATAGTTGCTTCCTTGTACGGAATTGTTTCGTGTGGACATGGACACTTTCTAAGGGCGACGCACATAGGACAGTATTGCCATCAGCCACTTATCGTCGTCAGCAGAAATGTTAGATTTTCCAACATTGTTTTTTCAACAGGGCTCTAACGCCCTCTAGCGTCCCGTAGCCCTCTAGCAGGGCCCTCTAGCGTCCCGTAGAATGTTACATTATTCCAAGGCGACGTTACAATTGCAATATCTGACCATTCATGGTAAGCCAATCTCGAACTGATACGAAGGCGAGAGCATACGGCGGGTCAACGTTGTTTTTCTGCTAGTCGATAACCACGCACTCACATGAGCTCATTAAGCAGTCACTTTTCTATACGCATTTCTATGCAGGCCTTCTCGACGTATTAGAACACGTCACTTCAACGAGCTCGCCTTGCTGGTACGGCTACAGGTATGTACCCTACACACAATACGCGGAGTCCTCGTCGCCCTTATAAGTCCTCCCGAACACGGGCGTCGGGCTTCATGAATGAACCGCCGTACACTCGCTCACACACGCGCGGGAAGACTTATTTTCTTTCTGATGCAGTGATGTCTGTGTACGGGGGCCTCACGTAAAAGAAAAACAAAACAAGCAAAACAACACACGCGGCACGACGACCGTCGGCAGCAGCTTATATATACACGCTATACACTATGTACGCGCCGCCCATGCGACCTGACCGCTGCCTCGTTCGCTCGCGGCGCCGCTAGCCGAAATAGATTTTTGATATGCAGGTCCCGGCGTCGCTGTCGGCGCGTCTCTTCTCTACGTAATGCGGTCGGTGAGGAGGAGGGCTTTCGGAGGAGTCGTGCGCGGCTCCGCGGCATTCACTTGTGTGTGTGCGGTGCGTCGGTGATGGTGTCCGCGTGGTATTGGGGCGTGTGTAGGCCCCCCCTCTGCCTAATCAAGCTTTCGCACCGGCCTCCTGCTGCACTATACAAGTAGCGCAGGAAAAGAGAAGAGGAGGAAGAAGAAGCGACTCGTTTGTCAGTGTGTGTTCTTGTGTGGGAAGAAGCTCGTTAATTATTGACAGCTTCACGGGGATGTTGCTGCAGCGTTCTCTCAGTGCTCTAAGCTATATGCACACATTGATTGGCTTGACGCTGAGTACACGCCTCCCCCCCCCCCTTTCGACACCCCGCCAAACGTCTTTTCTCTACTCTCATTTTTTTCTTCTTTGTAGCTTTCTCATCTCGCAACTTAATTTCGTTTCGAAGCTTCGGTTTGTCCTTACGCTGCAAACATTCGATATTACGTGGTCGTTTGGGGTGCGTGCCGCAATCAGGTGAGCTGTCGATAACAGAACAATGCGTCCACGTTCCCGAAGGTTTCCGGATTGGTCGAAAGACTCGCCTTTGTGAAGCGCGGTGGTGAGATATGGGTTGTACAGTGGACATCAAGCGTGATATTCATGGAGGTTTATTCCAGTAAACGCCGAGAAGGTCGAGTTGACGTGTACGTTCTTTGTGATTTTTGTGCTCTTCGAGCGAAGAGAAAGCTGTTGGACGTGAAGGACGATGATGAAGAAGGGTGTACAAGAGGAAGGGCATGGACATACCGAATTATTTCGCGTGTAAGGAGTCGGCCTCCAGGCTCACATCAGTGACACTTAGTTGAGGTAAATTCGCAACCGGTGATTCAGTGGAGGGCTTCATAATATCCATACTACGTGTTGATTAATTGAGCCCATCTGAAGCAAAATAATTTGCTACAGAGATAGCAACTACTTAATTGTATGTATGAAGGCCGTGTGTATCAAGAAGTTCAGCCAAACGGCTGCCGCTGTGATGTCGTCCATGCGTTGGTTCAAATGCCAGTCAGCGGACGATCACGCATGAATAAGGTGCATGTGACGAAACAAAGCAGGACCCTCGTGTGCCTCGGTTGTACAGATGCGATATTGACAAAGTCCGGATTGCAAGTATTGAGTGCGAACTGGTTCGAACAGTACGGAAAAACTAGTTTTGGTATACAACGCTGTCCTCCGCGAATGAATGAATGAATGAATGAATGAATGAATGAATGAATGAATGAATGAATGAATGAATGAATGAATGAATGAATGAACAGGTCGCATTGAGGAAAGATCTGAATTAGACCTGTGTGGGTTACAAAGGGGTTGATAGACGTTAAGTCCGTCGAATGCTAACTTCACATCTCGAGCCGTCTTTGTGCCTCCCCCGCGGTGATTAAAAGGAACTGACGCATCGACCTCACCGCGCGCTCCTTGCATTCTCACAAACTAACGCCGAGTTAACAAGCTTCGTCGTGCGTACTAATCTATACCAACGAAACCGCTACAACATATGTTACCACGTTTAAAATGCGTGGTGCATGGCAGTAGTATATTAGGCCATCGCTTCTGAATTAAGCGAACGTCGCAAAAGTAAACGCCGCACGCAAAAATAGGAGATTCCAAGTACGTTCATGTTTTGTCTGTGCAGCTTGGCTTCGGTGGTAACGAAATATACTTGTCATTCCCAGCAAGTCCCGTGTGGGTGGGGAGGGATTTGTTTTATTCATACTCCGGCACCACGCACGCGGAATATTATGTGCGGATAACCAGCTGGCACTGTTATTACCTTAAACACGTGTCTTCATGTTTTAAAGGAAGGAAGCCGCGTTAGGGACGGCAAGCAAATTATTCGTAACGAGGTTGTCGACGTCTAAATCAGTAAACTCCATGGCGTAACTACACTCAGCGCTCCGGGGGACGACTACGAGAACGTGGCGGTAACTGCTGGGAGAAAGGACTCGTCACATAAAAGGGTAAGGGACATCCCCGTAGCGATTATACTGGTCTCAGCTCACGTATATAGTGCACATGGGCGTCCCTCTATCAGTTCTATGTCAAGGTCAGTTGGCTGGCATGCATAATGTATGCGGCGATGCCGAGTGGCGGCAGGACTTCCTAGACGGACGTGATTTGTATTCAGCGCCTGCGTATAGTTTAAATCGGCAGGGGACACACACTCACACACTTACAGATAACAAAAAAGAAAGTCAGCGGTACCGTGTAAGAAAAAAAAGCGTAGAATAAGGGTGAAGCACAAAAGGAACTGCACTGATATGGCTTATCACCTTTTCGAAAAAGGAGGAAAACGGTTTATTGAATCTATAGTGGTTTAACCAGATTTCTAGCAGCGTGATTCGTACACCACGTTGTGCACGCATGCGCATCGTGCATTGGAAGAAACGGCGAATGCGTGGTGTCAAGTTTAACGCTTAATGTCTTTTTCTTTTTGTCCTTTCGCGTAGGAAAGGATATATGCAGTTCCGTTATCGGAAGGCTTGACGCTGCATAGTTTTCCTTTTCGCCCTCGCTTGAGATAAGGAAAAAAAAAAGCGGCTTCGAGTGAAACCGTCGATTGAATAATGTATGCTTTCCACAGGCTGCTTGATATTCAGGCTACGAGTGCGGCTTATCTCAATGCGCAAGCCTGTTACTGCAGTTGTGCAATGCGATTTGCTGTGCGGGAAAAAAAGAGAGTCAGAGTGTGTCGACGGCGATTGCGAGAGACGCGCGGTTTTGTAGTGGCCGGCTACTCGATCGCCGCTGGAGCTATGTAATCTGCTTTGTGCGAAATTTTTAAAGAAATATTTAGCGTATTTTGTGACCAGAGTTCGTCTTACTAACTGTATTCACGGGTATACCGCGTCATTAGAGTGAGACGGTGTGGTCAGTATATATGTATATTTAGACAGAGCCAATGACGCTCTCATTTTAATGTGACATAACTTGTGTATATAACTAGGCGACTCATAATTCCGCGAACAGTTACCTTGTAAACAATTACCTACTCAAAAGAAAAATCGTAGCTGGTATGTGCCACCGAAACTGGGCAAAACCCCCTATTAACCACTGATCTACTAATGAAGATAAATAAATAAATAAATAAATAAATAAATAAATAAATAATAAATAAATAAATAAATAACCTTCGCGTGGCACTTCTGGCCCGCGCTAATAGAGGTGGAAGTGATATAAAGAAAGATACGCTAGAATAAAAAATTCTACATCAACATTATGTGTCACCTCTGTGCCGCGTGCTAAATAGCTTCGCTAAGGTCATACACCCTCACAGAGTGGAATAGCTAAAGTTTTTTTTCTCGTTATTTCAATCTCTGATGTTTGCAATAACCTCTTCATCCGCATTTCCCCCTTTTTATCTCCCAGTTCCTGCACGTTAAGCGGGGTTAGGGGTTGTTGCATTAAACGGCCTATCGCTGCTGCAAATATTGAATAAATATTCTCCAAAGCGCACGCGTTTACCCGCACAAGTTTAAGTGTCAACGAGTGCAGCGGTAGCACTAAGTACACCCCCCCCCCCCCCCCCCCCCCCCCCGATCCTCTCACTCCTCCCAGCAAGACGTCCAGGGTTCGATTCCCAGACGAGTCCGCCATATTATAATACGGCCATTTTCTCAGTGTGCTACTGTACATGTTGCTTTGTTACCTTACATATGGCTCCTTTAACTAGGAGTTTATCTTGATGATGGAATTTCTAACCTTACGTTAGTGCTACTGTGAACCCTTGTGATGGGGACTGCGGGCTGGTGACAATACCCAACAAGACGTGATTGATTGATTGATTGATTGATTGATTGATTGATTGATTGATTGATTGATTGATTGATTGATTGATTGATTGATTGAGTGAGTGAGTGAGTGAGTGAGTAAGTGGGTGAGTGGGTGAGTGAGTGAGTGAGTGAGTGAGTGATTGAGTGAGTGAGTGAGTGAGTGAGTGAGTGAGTGAGTGAGTGAGTGAGTGAGTGAGTGAGTGAGTGAGTGAGTGAGTGAGTGAGTGAGTGAGTGAGTGAGTGAGTGAGTGAGTGAGTGAGTGAGTGAGTGAGTGTCTTCGCATCTTGACGGCTGCAAGAAATTTACGAATTCGAAACTTTGGTGTGCGTTCGCGTTTCCCTTCTATGTGCCTGAATCATGCCAATTCCAATAGTTGCTTCGGGATCCATCCCACGTATGCTGCATATACAAAGCCCGCAGATTGTGCTTTATATGCTAATTTCTTCACAAATCCTAACCAAGGGACTGAACTCGGTACACGCTTCTTTCGTCATTCGTAGGACTGCAGCATTGTAGTATTCAAGTTAATGTGGCATATATGTTGTTCAAGAACATACACTGCAGCTTGGCCTAGGAGCCAGCCGGTGGTAAAATAACGCTGACGTCGCTTGGGATCCAAGTACGATAAAATGATAAAGAAATAATTTAACTCATTCGTCCTCCTTAAGGGACATTTAAACTTTGCTACAGCGGAACGCAGTTAAGTGTGCCTGTACCCAAGAGCAGACTCACGGGCGTTGTTCGAGCCAACCAAACTAGCATCACCTCGCCCTAGCAGTGTGTTTCCATACACTGTATATGGTCGTCCGTATAACCGCATCATCACCAATACGTCGAGGTAAACAGCAGCAACAGCACCGGGTCACTGCAGTCTGCAAGAGGGTGCGGCCCCCAAAAAGAGAGAGAGAGGAGAGAGAGAGAGAGAGAGAGTGGAATACCCGTGTCGGGCGTTGGAGAGTGCCTGCCTTCGTCCACCATGCCGAGCCAAAGTGTGAGCGCAGCGTCCAGTGCAGCGAATTGCCGAAGTAATAACAGAGATGCACACACCACACGGCCGGCTTTAACCCCGTCTGGGAGGCACACACGTAGGCTCTTCTCTCTCGCTGCCTCACGTGGAATGGCGGCCATTAAACGCCATTACCGCCCCGAGGAGCTCTCCCCGCTGCAGCCGCCGCCGGCTGACCGGAGGCTATGCGCTGCGCCGCCGAACTGCCACCACCACAACCAGTATACCAGCAGCGGTGGCTGGCTGTACGGCAGCAGCATCAACAGCAGCCTATGGCCGTAGCAATGGGCGAGCCTCGGAGATGCCGCCGCAGGCATGTCTGGCGAGGCCGACGGAGCGAAGCGGCTCGCGGCTTTAGGGCCGCCGTCGCTTCCTGCAAAGCGTTGGTCGTTGCGCGGCGCGGGGGCCGGGCCAAATTATTCCTGACCCCGGCAACCCTGACCGATTCGCGCCGACGGGGCTCCTTCTTCTTCTTCTTCTTCTTCTTCTTCTTCTTCTTCTTCTTGGGCCGGGAGGAGTACGGACGTGCTGGCGGCGCCGATGAACACGAGGGCAGAACACGCTCCAGCGACATACAAGCAATAGCGATGCGTGTTTGTGTGTGAGAGAAGGAACCGCTGCTGGAATACAGCGAGAGATGGTAGAGGGACATCAGAAGGTGACGAGTGCGGAATGAGTCAGTGGGTGCGGCGAAACACGCAAATAGAAAAGCAGAGAGGGAGAGAGATCGCTCTGTGTATGTGTGTGTACTGCAGCTAACACTTAAGCTCGATACCTCACCAGGACGTGTGCTCGCCTTCCTGTGCGGTCTGCGTCTGTTCAAGTTGTGACTGAGGAACAGGCGCACTGCCTGCTGGGAGCTCATGCCTTCTGTATCTCTAGTTTTTCTTATATCGTGATCTCTAGTTTGCAGTTTCATAAATTAAGACTGACGAGGCGATGTATGCAGAATAAAGGACAGAAGCTCCCGAGATGCACATGCGCTCCGCAGTTTAGTAATGTGGACGACGGAATTCTTCCGAGTCTTATGACAGCAGGTGACAGTTTGTTTCCCCCGCATTCTTTCCCGTGTCCTACTTAGGTGCATGTGGAGAGCAGGGTAAATTTGTAACAAGTGTTTTATTTGGCTGTCGTCATCAATGTTCCTCCTTGTTTCGTGCACATTCCTTAAGATACAGAATAAGAACAGCATACTTAGAATAAAGGGCTATTTGGGAGAATCGGTGAGAGGAGGGAGTGGGGTATGTCTCACTATGAAAGCCTCACACACGAAGCTTCGTGGCGAATTGAGTCTTTCGTCGGCGTTGGCCCATGGCCGGACACAGTCTTTGAACCACGTGACATCCCTGGTCCAGTGCTTTTTTCAGACTCTTTTGAGGTCATCTGTTTCCCACATGCTGCAATGGACGTTCTGTATAAAGCATTCGCGCTCTTCATCGCTACGGCATACGTTGGATCTTACGATGATACATACCTTGAGGTTTATGCACACTATATATAAATAGATTGTACCACATGCACTAGCAAAAGTCTTCACAATGAAGCAGTTCTAACTGCAGGAATCAGGCAACTTACTTCGCTCTTCACTTCTTTTACATCTTTCTTTCCTTCCAACTCAAGCGCACTGTTATTTTCGGGATTCCGGAAAAAACGAACGCGCCGACCGTCTTCCGGAGAGCGTGCACCGGCTTGTCAATCTAATTGCGTTAAACACGTGTCTCGTGATGGATGTACTTATTCGCTGAGTGCGGTCCATCTCTCTTTGCCTCGCGTGTGCGCGATGAAGGCTTTCAAACCCTACGCGCATGGACAAAAAAAGAAAAAAAAAAAGCGAGAGCTGTGGATAACGCAGTCTGTCATAAATGACAACAGCTAGAGGAGTGACGCCGTGCTTCTGTCTGACGGCGAGGACTGCTCTGAAGAGGGACTTCTATAGGTGGGTGTGTGGCCGAGAGCTTCGAAATTGACGAGCCCAAAGAGGCCCGACGAACCGCCCCGCGACTGACCACCGCGAAAACTGTTCACGCGAACGAGCCGGCCTGCACAATGGACACAAGGCGGCCCGCGCTAGGAGTACTCTTGTTGTCCGGTCTCGGACGCACTTGTTGTCTCTGAGATTACAGGTTTTTTCTCCGCCGCTATACCGCCTACCAGGGCTCTCACTCCGTACGTGGCGTCTAACGCGCAATCACTGCGTACCTGCGTGCTCCTCGTCGAAAGCCTGTGATCCGCTATGTTCTGCATGCGTCGGCCTGGTTCACGTGTGTAGCGCTGGCCGTTATTTGTGTGTGCTTGAGCGTGCAGTGATGAGGGCTGTTTTGCTCCGCTTATCCTCAAGGGCCGTTATAGTGGGCCGACAGCGGTTCGCTGTAAAAGGCAACGCGAAATTCTCGGAGAAATGCCGCTATTTATCTTTCTTTTTGAAACTTTTTTTAACGAAAGAGGGATAGTGGAGGAGTTGACCATCGGAAGTCACGATTTTCTATTGGCAATTTTACTCGACGAATTACTGACATTAGCGAAAATGTAGCTGCAGCTGGGTGAACAGCCTGGTTTACGTTCTTGACGGTGTTGCAGTGACGCCATACGAAGGGTTGCGGTCACCAGTTCTAACGTTCCTGCCTGCATTATGCGCTAGGGTGCTGACACGAAATCACGAAAATAACGAATTGAAATTATTATTTTCCATGTATTGCAAAACTTCCTTACCTCTTTCCATGGATCTTTTTACGGTTGTTCGGCAGTGTCGTGGAACTTATTAAGAGCTGGGATGTTGTACGTTGTTCCCTTACGAAAATACAGAATCCGCGGGCGACGTGCAGATGTCATAGTAGAAGCAGCATCGTCTGGAGACTCTGTATAGGCGGCTATACATCACTACTATATGTAACTAAAATTTTGTTCTCGGAATACAAACGGCCATCTCTACGCAGTTTGTGTAGCGCATTCATGTCGTCTTGGTAACGAGCGAGATCGTTATCACGCGTTGCGCATGGTTGGCCACGTGGCGTATCGCACATGCCACGAGTGGCAATCATTGCTTTATTTCTTAGATCCACACTTTAGAGCTTTGAACTATGGTATCGACAAGTGCACGGCGTAAAACACGGGACAACCCTTTCCTTTGCACCTCGCTTCCAGTCACAGTCTCAGTCCAAGTCCCAGTCCCACTCGTCACCTCTGCGATTGAATGTCTATTCCATCAATGCCGCAAATCCCGACTCTCCGTGTGTGCACCGAATCCCCCCACTGCAGGTTTTGCAGGATGTGGCGACGCCTAAGAGGCAATAACCAGAGTACGCAAAAGAAAAGAAAAGAAAAGAAAGGCCAATCTCACGACGCGGCAACGGAGGCGAAACGGACACGCGCAAACGGAACGAAACTAAGAAACGAGGCCATTGCGGGGCGGTTTGTTTGTGACGACGGAGCTAGGGATAAGGAGCCAGCCGTGCCCTGGTGGCCGATGACAGCCGGCAACGGCGGGAATTAAGATCCGCCGATAAAGCGATCTCGACATCTGCCGCCGCCGCCGAGCGCGGCTTCTTTCAAAAAGCTGAACGCCGACGGTCGGCGCCTTGTCGTCTCTCTCTTTCTTTCTCTTCATCATCTTCCTCTTCACCCTCTTGTTCTTCCAGCCTCCCGTCGCGTTGTTACTGCGCGCAAATCTTGCACCGCGAAAACGAAGAAGCTAGTTCTTTTGTTTTCTTTTTCAGCCAAACAGCGCCTTTCCCTCTCTCTCTCTCTCTCGCTCACTGTCTCCCGCCCGCATCGCGTGCATTCACATACGCACGCCGCCACAACCAACTCCGCGTGGACCGTATAGCCAGATAAATCGCTAACTTCTGGCACTGGTGCCTTTTCGTATCGCAGGGCGCGCGAGCGAGCGCCTGCGATGGAGTTTCGATCTTCGGTCGCCCAAGCGATCAACCGCGACTTTGGCTTCGCTGCCGGTGCCGTCGCCGTTTAGTTGCCCAACGTTGTCCTCGCCGCGGGTTCCTGAATCGCTTCTTCTTCTTCCTCGCCGTCTCTGTCCGTACTCTTTGGATGCTGCAACCACCGCTTGCAGCGAAAGACGTTTTGTTGCGGCCACCGCTGCCAGGTGAAACACTTCATCATGCGAACCGCGTTTCGTTCCATTTTTTATTCCTGCCTTCGTTTTCCTCTCTCTTAGCAATACCGTGACCGTCGTCCTCGCTTCCTCTTCTTCATCCTTTCTAATCCAAGCCGCTTGCTTCCGCGGTGATTTATTTCTTTCGCGTACAGGAGGCCAAAACGCGCTCGCTCCGCCGTCTCTAATATACAAACCTTAAAGGCTTGATTTCCTTTTCTGTGATTTTGTTTTTTGTGAGGGCTATTTTTCTTTCACGCAGGACCGCTTGCTTCATGTCGCGGGCGTTGAGGAAAAATTTCACAATCTATTCCCCAGAGCGTGCGCTCACGTGGCTAAGCGTCGATGATTTGGATCTCGGAAATAGACGGATATAAATGCGTGGATGGTGCCGCTGCGCATGTATATATAATGCAGCTCAATGTATGAAAGAGGTGTTTGGTTCCGTTCTTTCTTGGCCAAGCACGCGTCGCTCCTGCTGCACCAGTGCAAGAACGCGAAAGTCAATGGCTGGGTTTTAACTGAAAACCTCGACTCCATCGCGCGCTGCCGCATGTGTAGCAGAACACTCAGTTTCTCGGATGTCGCATAACTAAGTACTCGAGCTGGAAATACGATTCGCTTGTTGCTTGTCCGGGCTGTGAAAGAAGACCAATTTTTCGCAGATATATGGCAGGTTCTCTGAATTGTCTGGTGCCATAGTGATAGAGAATCACACTGCTGAGCTATGCTTTCCTTATAAAAGGCAAGGCGTGCAAAGAAGGACACGAGAGAAGAGAACAAGGCAACGTAAACACCGTGTTTGAGCTCCTTACCTTTTAGGATTAATCCTTACCAACTAGCTCAGCCTTCTATCGTTCTTGCCTTGTTCTTCATTTGTAGTATCAGTTCTAGCGTAAAGGTTGATTGAATGATTCATTTAATGAATGAATGAATGAATGAATGAATGAATGAATGAATGAATGAATGAATGAATGAATGAATGAATGAATGCGATGACGAGGCCATATGTTGCACGTAACCATTTTTTTGTAACGTCGAGGTGTTATTTCGATTTGCACATGATTACGAAAACCATGTGTTGTATGTCGGCCATCTTCAATTGAGGGACAAGCAATATCTTACAGTCAGTCTTGTATTTGTGCGCCAACATCTCCTTCTATCATATGCGCAAGAAAAAAAAAATTAGTGAATAAATTACTTTAGCACAGATCTTCATAATATAGCTATGAGCTAAAATACGTAAATATATGTACCACGTGCATACACTTGTCAAATAAATATATAAATATATGTAAAAGCAGCGCAACGTGATAGCCACTGAGCTACCGTATAGCCAATAAATAAGAACAAAAATTACGAGTCTGAGGCTGATTGATTATCGAATGCTGGTGATCATTAATTAACGTGTATTTCAGTTCACATTGGAATAAGAAGAATAAAAGGCAACCACCGACCAAATAAAAGTTTTAAAAAGAAAGAAACGACGTTTCGGCTTCCATACGGAAGCCTTGTTCACAAACAAGTGAACAAGGCCTCCGTATGGAAGCCGAAACGTCGTTTCTTTCTTTTTAAAACTTTTATTTGGTCGGTGGTTGCCTTTTATTCTTCATGTTTCGTCCCGACCAGACGGGCTTCCGTCGAACTCTCGATTTCACATTGGAATAACTACATGAATAGACATATCGGGCAGGCTGCAATAATTATTCGTTTAAAAATGAGACAGACTTCTCACGCATTCTAGGTAAAGAGGTTGCCGGCAGTACCGAAAGAAAACAGGAAGAAACTGAGACAAGAAAACAGAGATAGGTACAGGAAGAATGCTGGACTATCAACTGACTTTAAGTCGGAGCAAACGCGAACAACATAGCGATATGAGCTCGCGCGGCAACTGCAGCAATCACCAGGGTGTCGGAACGAAATGTTTTT
Organism: Rhipicephalus sanguineus; assembly: GCF_013339695.2. NCBI lineage: Eukaryota > Metazoa > Arthropoda > Arachnida > Ixodida > Ixodidae > Rhipicephalus > Rhipicephalus sanguineus. The sequence goes on from NC_051181.1 coordinate 116,588,446, forward strand.
CGTTTCGGTTTTAGTTTCGTTCCACCGCAAAAAATTCCGTTCCGTTTCTGTACCGGAACGAAAAAAAAATGTTCCGTAACGGTTCGTAACGGTTTTTTTTAATGGAAAATTTTGAAGTTAAGGTAATCATAACGAACATTGGATTTGTGATGTAGTTACTTACCTTGCTCTTAGGAAAGTGGGACAAGGGTAAAACACGTTCTTCAGAGGAGCGGAAGTAACTGTACCACGAATTTCTACCAACTAGCACAAACAAGTATTAATTTCAAAGTCATAGTATTTATTTTCTCAAAAGACAAATACGAATTTTTTAGTGGGCTCAATGCTTTGTGTCAAGGGAGTCAGCACGATCTCAGAAGCAGCACGTCGTTGAGTGTACTCTCTGATGTGCGAGACTGCTGTTCTGATAAAGAGATCGCCAGGCGTGCGCGACACACGCAGCACAGTCACAACGAAACCTGGAAGGGCGGACTTTGTAGAGCCCGCTGGAGAGTCTCTTGGGGCAATAATACAACTACACATGCAGGGTACCCACTACGCCATAAATCATCCCAATTCTTCTGAAGTAGAGAAGTTCCCACTATGCCATTTTTCGTCATTCTTCGGAGTCTCGTGGTACACGCTACACACCTGTAAGGCATTATATGTGCACTTTGGTGGACAACTATGGCGCCAAAATCAGCTGTTGTGATCTCATAACAGCTTTCGCTGTAACAAACTTCAGCGCCGACAATGCCCTCTCTACGCTGGCCTGCGTGACAGGCGCGCAAAAATCCACTTGCGTTAATATAAACATCTCTGGTTGCCACTGTTTTCGTTTTTCGCACAATTTCAACATATCTTTGCTTTGGAATTCCTGCCTGAGGTACGCGCTAATACCCTACCCTGAGATATGCTCACATTGCACGAGCTCAGTTGCTCCGGATTGCGAAGTTTCCTCGTGAACCGAAAAACGATTGAAAAAATTTCGTTTTCACTCCGGAACGAAATAATAGATAAAGTTTCGGTTGCGTTTTCGTTCCGGTCCAAAATATCGTTTTTTTTCGTTTTTCGTTTTCGGTTTTCGTTCCGTTCCGACACCCTGGCAATCACATTGAAAGGCACCCTATCACTATAGATGCTAGAATCCTTATTAAGAAAACGGAGCTCTTCGTTATTCAAAAATAGAGAGGGCGCTCCCACACTTGAAATGTGTACTTGAACTACGTACCGATTTGCCCAACAAGCCACCCTAATAATAAAAAAGAAGGAAATAGTCTAAGTTGGCCATGCTCTTCGATGGCATTCATACTCCCTTCGCGTTATCCTTAATGAAATGATTCCCCTCACTGATAGCAAGACCGATCCAAGTTACGATTAATGTTGCAAGTACAGGGTATTATCTGGCGTTATCTGTAACGTTGACCGTGTAGGTCTCTTCGACGCGGATATTTTATCATTTTCTTTTTTTCTTTTCTGTGGAGCTATCACACCGTAATTCCATTCATAACGGCGCGGCGGCTCCGCGTCACGGGTACGCGAGGCTTCTTTCCATCTAAATCAATCACATCGACATCTGGCCTATGCACGTAAAACTGGTTTCCGCTCATTTGCATGGGTTACGTATACCCCGGCGCGCGATCGAGGCACTCGCGAGGTCGATTTGGCGATGGAAATCTCGTTACCTTCCGACTTTCGCTTTCCGCAGGCCTCGCCAAACTATCGCTGACAGCCCGTTATGGCACGTTTATTCTTTCTTTCTTTTTTTTACGAAGAAACGATGCTGAATTTCCTTCCTTTCTTTCTTTCTTTCTTTCTTTCTTTCTTTCTTTCTTTCTTTCTTTCTTTCTTTCTTTCTTTCTTTCTTTCTTTCTTTCTTTCTTTCTTTCTTTCTTTCTTCTTTCTTATCCTATCTATCTTATCTATCTATCTGCTATCTAATCTATCTATCTATCTATCTATCTATCTATCTATCTATCTATCTATCTATCTATCTATCTATCTATCTATCTATCTATCTATCTATCTATCTATCTATCTATCTATCTATCTATCTATCTATCTATCTATCTATCTATCTATCTATCTATAAGCATTTTTGTCGAAAACAGGCGCGCGGGAGAACACGCACGCACGCGCGCGCGCACACACACACACACACACACACACAACACACACACACACACACACACACACACACACACACACACACACGCACGCACGCACACACACGCGCAAACAAACGCGCGCGCGCGACCGTTTATGAGCAGGCATGCTCATGGCGATGTTATAAGTCCGTGTATATAGACTTACGAAGGATCCATCCATCAATAGTGGACGAGTTGCCGCGCTTAATCTTGTCCGTGTGTTCAATTATTGCTCAGGCCTTTATCAGCAACACGGTGCACGGGCATCTCCAGTTAACGAGTCCCCTATCGAGTGCTCATCTAGCCGCAACTCGATGCTATCTCGACGCTAATTTGAATGAGGGAACGAGGGTGAATGAAGGCTGGCTTGCGTGTATAGCAGCACATACGCAGCGGGAGAGTGTACACGTTCGAGCTCTATGCAGAGCGAGCGTTGTGCGAGTGCACGTATGTGCGTATGCAGTGTTGTGAATTATGCATGTCTTAGTGATAGCGCTACATGCTCTTATATGTGAATCGCTTCAGCGTTATCTTCACGATTACCGCTGTCGTCGACACGCTTGCTTGTTTGGTTTTTCTTGCTTCTGCTCCGCTCCAGTGTTTATGTATACACATATATTTTCGTGTGCTTTCTCTCACGTTCGCGGCTGTATTTTACTACCAAAAGGGATATACATTGCATTAGACATTTGCGCACTGTATCTGGAGCCATGAAAGGTGGCTTTATTTTCTCGTAAGCTCCTACCATAGGCAGTGATTGTGTTCGTGCATACAGTAAAAAAGAAAAATGAGAGTGGTCTCGAGTGTTCTGATCTCTCTGATTTTTCGTTCGTTTTATTGAAATAAAACTTTATACCTGCCTCTGTGCAGGTATCCCGAGTGGTGGTTGAGTCTACGATGGTTGGCTGCCCTAGTGCTTATAAATAACTCCGCGATACCATGAGCCATAAAACATCCCTATGCGGCTCTGTTCTTGTAGATCTATATTTAGTGGGCCTTAAATTTTCTCTCTCTCTTCCCCCTCCCACTTCGTTTTTATTATGCGATAGCCTCCTGGTAGAGGACTGGTTCGCAGCTGCAGGTCACTCATAGAAATGTAGCATTGCGCGCCCCCAATACTTTCTGCACAGTATTTTTTTTAACGCGGAAAGTGTGTTATGCCGGGGTCCACCAAAATTTAATGACGTATTTCCGTCACGGATATGACGTTGATAAAATGGACGCTAACGGATGAGAAAGAAAAAACTCTAAGAAAGAGTTCCCCCGCCTGGAATCGAACCTACAACTTCTTGGCCGCGAAGGTCAACGTCCGGCGCTCTAGCAACAGAGCTACCGAGGCAGCTGCACGGCACTACACAAACGCGCCTTATATCTCTCTCACATTCTCTCTCGCAAGGTGCTCTCTGTTGGCGGGGCGGGGTGGTGCCGTCGTCTGTGAGCGAGGAAGTGAAGTAATGCGGCATGGCACTTACTAGCGCCGATAAAGAACGATTCGGCGACGACGCAGTTAAAGCATGGCCTCGGAGATTGCTCGCCGGCGCGCTATCTCGAAGGCAATGGTTCAAGCGTCTCAATGCCAGTGAAAAACAATGGCCGCGAGAGCGTCGGGGAGTCGCCGCTATAGACGCAGTTACGTTCTTTGCCTTTCGCTTCGTGTTAGCGTGTGACGGCTCGTTGTCGGAGTAGTGCAGCCAGGGGAGTGAAACTTCCTATACCTTCCATGGAACGCGATATTCGCTCGCAGCGCCAGACGAACACCTGGTGTTTGGGGGCGGTGCTAAAACATGGCGGCGCATTGCAGACACGCACTGGGGGACGCCATCTTGATGAGGACTCAGGATCCGAGTGGCGGGGGGAGCGATTTAGCGCCAAATTCAATTGGGATGCACCAGCAAGCCAAACTGAGCGAGTGGAAGGTATTCAGATGGCGAGCGCGTGACAGTCTTCCTGTTGCGCAACCCGCCACATGATCAAAACGACAATCGTTGCGTTCTGATTGATGATGGTTTGACCATCCACCTAATTTCGCACCACTTATTCTAAGTAAGACTGTGTTTTTGTTTACGTGTACACATAATTAGACAGAAATAAAGAGCATAGCTTGTTTGAATCTTTTATTGCCTAAGCGTACCATTCATACAGTAAAAAACACAACACAAAACAAAAGCAGACAATCAGAATGTAATAAATAAATTACTCACTTGTATGCTCAATTAAATTACACAGCTACTGCTGCAACCGTATCCTGATATGCCGTGCAAGCGTAGAAAAAAAAAACGAGCAGCATGCAGATCGTACCTTTCGCCCGCCGCGGATCCGAAAGAATTTTATGCCGGTACGGCGTGAAGAATTTTGACACCGCTCAGCACAGCACGATTTGTGATAACGGCGCGAATACATTCATGCGTCTGTTTCGCTCAAGCTTGCAAGGGTTTTGCCACTTTCGCTGAAACAAACTTTACAGTGGTAAAAGCGGCCTTTGGGACACCGTAAGCCGCAGCATACACGGGCGCGTGAGAAGAAACGCCCCTTCTTCGCCGTGAGAGATAACACGGTGCAGTTCCCGTTTTCCACTCCGGGTGGCGCTCGTATTTTCGCAATTGTGAACTGCAGCCTTTCCGTTCACTTGCGTATTAAAAACACCTGAGTTAATAAGTAAACTGGTAATAAATATAAAATGGAACACGAACGTTCATTTATGCTCGTAGGTATAGTACAGCCCCCAAACATTAGGATCGCTGCGGTCACGGGACAGAAAAACTGCGAAGTTTCACCCCCCTGGTGCAGCTTCCAGATGCACCAACGGTGTTTCGCCGCCGACTGCTTCGAGTGCGATAGCACCGGCTAATAAAACTGCTGCAGTAAGTGCCTGCAGAATGGCAGCGATGTCGACGAGCGATTGTCGTACCGAGACACAGGCCAGCGGGACGTGGAACGTCTGCGCGCCTGTTCGCGGCTCAAGCTACGAGCCTCTGCCTTTCTGAAGCGCAGTGTGGTAGTGTATGCATGATCACAGGCGTAGGTTACCCTATTACTCGAAGCGCACTACTTCTGTGATGGCACGTTTCACTTTCGTGTCATACTAATTCCTACGACGGAGGGATCAGCTATGTTCTTTTTTTCACGTGCTCCGACGTCGGTTACCTTCCTCTAGCTGTCCGTTCACGCTCCCATATATTACTCGCGCATTTGCGTCCCTATATTACTCGCGCCTGCTGCGTCCACGAGCAATTTCATCCTGCATATACGTTCATCAAAAGGTTGCCGTTCGCTGGAGGCGCAGTTTCTTTCAGACCAAGCGCGCTTTTTCGCTTTTGCGTTTTCATTCGTTAAAGCGCTCCAAGTTCTCTCGCATTTAACCTTACTGACAGAGTTTAAGCTCGATTCCGTTCCGTCGCCGATATATATAGCCGCTGCGGTTACGCAGTGGCGTTTTCGTCCTCGGCAAGAGGTTTCAGGTTCGACTCCCGGCAGCGTTGACCGCGATCTCGTGAATGTGATTTACAGAAAAGTGGTAGCTTAGAGAGTTTGCTGGTGGCGGGATTTTAAAGCATACAACTAAATTACTACGCTCCTCCTAGGTCTGCAGCTTTAACCTTTGGCCATATATGTGCAGCTTTTCCTTCAGCTATTTTATGTAGCGGGCGCCTCTGGTTAATTTTTCGGTGCACTTTCATATCGTTTCTTTATTAGGCTGCTGATAAGCTGTACAGATGCGTGTGCGTGTGTGCGCGCGTGTGTGCGTTTGTGTTTGTTTGTTTTGAAGAGAAAGAGTCCCAGAGAAAGCTTGAGCAAGATGGAAATATTGATGACAATGGTTCCAATTGATACGCCTACGGTATCAATAGCGAGCTATTAATAATTAAATAGTGAGCAGTTAGTGCAAGGTCTATCACTTGACCTTGCACCTATGGCTTGCTGTTTTCACACCAAGAGCAGAACGTTTACAACTGCATAGCAAGGTCCATAGTCGGGCCCATTAAATCTGTAGCTATGTCGCTATACCTGACAGTAGTGCTTACAAATAAATGCCCTTTTTCCGCGTTAACTGATCAATCAATCAATCAATCAATCAATCAATCAATCAATCAATCAATCAATCAATCAATCAATCAATCAATCAATCAATCAATCAATCAATCAATCAATCAATCAATCAATCAATCAATCAAATCTTTATTTGCCTCAAAATGTATAAACGCATTGGGGTTAGAATATACAGAAAGAGGTCCCACAGCAGAAATCGATCCCGTAAATTGATGCCAAATGATCGATTGCTACAGGAATACTAGATCTTCACGAACAGCATAATTCTTGTGTACATACAAATCAATTTCACGCAAAGCTGAGCATATGTTTCAATGCAAAAGTGGCCATGTTATGAGGCGGTGTGCAAAACTATTTCAGTGACGTTTCGCAAACTGAACGGCTCCCGCGTGCATTGTGCCTCTCGAGCGCTCGTGTTTCCTTCGTGGGCATGGTCCACTTTTTCTATGAGCATGGAGACACGTACTCGTTTCTAAACGAGCGAAATGACCATCGACTGCGGCCTCTGCTAGGAAGCAGCGCGCACCGTCGCTTCAGGAATTCCACGGTCGAGTCAAGTGCCCGGACTCACGGAATAGCTCCCCGTCCACTTTTTTAAGCGATCGCGGGAAGTGGTCGGCGAGCTATCGCGTGAGTAGTGGCTGTTGGCGCGTCTGCCACTGCGGCCAGTCGTGGCGTCGCTCCGTGGAACCAAGTAATCGTGTACTCTTTATTTCTTTCGTGTTGTCTCTCCTTAAGCGCGTACCTTCCCATCTAGCACATACCCGGATGGAAAAGAGAAATAGAATATAGGGTGGCCGGCATTGGTGTTCTTGTTCATTTGGTGTACCTGTGCTGTGTTCCTGTAACACGCTCTAGCGCAATTATACTGCGCTTAGCGTAATGACCGAGTTAAAGGTCGAGTAAATACGCGTATGGTCCCCTTGTTGCGTGCGTGTGTGGGCTCGGGCTGCAGGTAAACGCTCGCGCATCGCGCTTGCGTGTCGGCATTCACGTAGCAGTGCAACTTTCTTTGGGGCGTTCCGTGCACGCAGTGTATGCTCGTCGGCCTCTATTTCTTCAGTATGCCCAGGACGTTGCTCTGTATTCTCTCGCAGAGCGGGAATAATTATTTCACTTTTATTTACACTGTATTCTCATGAGGCGCTTTGCTTATGAAATAAATAAATAAATAAATAAATAAATAAATAAATAAATAAATAAATAAATAAATAAATAAATAAAGCTAGCAGGGTCCCTTACGCATTCCCTGAGACGACTCGAATGCGAAAGCCTTCTTCTTTTTGTTCTCAGTCGACCGTATTGACGCGTCAAGCTATGACGTCACAATGACGTCACAAATATTGGCGACCTGCGACGTTATCACGTGACACTGATTTTTTGCATCACTCGTGTTGAGCCCGACGCCGGCGGTCAATTTTCGCGTTTGATGAGGCATTTAAGGCTTTCGCCTTAAGTAATAAATAAAGAAATCATAGCGGCTTCAGTTGTCCCCGGACCTACCACTCCAACTGAAATTCTATCCACAGTGCCCAACGATGCAAGTGCAAAGGGCTCCATTTATTCATGTACTATTCTTTCTTTCTTTTTTTGTACAACATGATATACTGTCTTGCGTATACCGTGCCAAATGTTTGGAAAATAACTTATTTATTTGTACGTGCTTACAATAATAGCCTAAAATCCCCCCTCCCCCTTTTTTTTCTTAAGGCTGTATTCTCTTTCAAAGCTTCTGCGGAGACCGCAGTTTCCTGGTAGCATACCTTTACACGCGTTTCCGGTCAATAAACAATGCCTTTCGAACTGACAGTGAAGAAACAGTTATAAGTATAAAATGGAATGTCTGTATGCTATTATCGTCGTATGGTATCTCCTAATTGTAATTTATGTGGCCACCAATAACCTATTAGTTTTGTTTCTGAAAAGAGGAGATCGATAGATAGACAGACAGACGGACGGACGTGCAGATTAATTACTTGGGGTACATCTTCTACCCTGCGATCGAATGTTTGGACGTCCGAATCAAGTGCTCTTTTTCATATGTTCGTATGAGTGCTATTACTGCGATTGGCAACTGCTGTTACGCCAGCGAAGTTATCTTCATTTGATTGTCCTCCAAGCTGCTCGTTAGCCAGGGGCACTCAAGTCGCTCAAAATATTTCAGCACAGAACAACAAAAGAAGGCGTACAGCACAGTGCAGAAGATTCGCACAAAGTGTTCCTTTAAGACTTCACACGGGGCTCGAACGCCATTGGCGACGATTCTCCTCAGCAGGCCACCGTATTATCTCGCCTCCTGGCATCGTCTTCGTCTGCGGCCTTATATCAGTGCTAGCGTGGACGCTTCCTAATCCCACGGTACGCGGTAGCACATTCAGGAAGTTCGCCGCGCGCCACTATATACGCAGGGAACGTGAAAACGACGTTCCCGCTCACGGCCAGCCACTCATCTCTTTTTCTCGTCCGGCGAGAGACCTTTATCCGCCACGCGCGGCTCCTATACCTGGCTGCAAGGTGAAACGAAGCAGCAGGAACCTCCACTGGGGCCCCCGTAGACGTTTCCCAAGACAGGAAGACGAAGAAGCCACCTTCGGTCGCAGACTCTCTGCGGAGCCACACAGGGGCCGAAGAAAGTTTTTTTCTCGGCCATCGCTCGCCACACAACCGCTTTTCTTTGTTCTTCTCTCGTCGTAGACGTCTTCTGGACGTCTAACCCAAGCGCGGCTCCTGCGGCGAGCTCCCCCCCCCCCCCTTCCTGCTTACTTCGCGGACGACACTAATACCGAGCACACTCGTCGTTCCAGTACACACACGCAGGTTCGGTATATATGTTGCGGTGGTACCCCCCCCCCTTCATCGTTTCATCGCAGTGGGGTCTCCCCGTATATGCGACTCGGTTTATCGGGGCTTATAAATCGCGTGCCGCGTTGCTGTTGTTTCTTTGACCTCCCGCTGAGGCGCGAGCGTTGGGTGGACGATCGACTTCTAGGCTGGACCTTCGGGAAAGGGGCTCGGTTGTCGGCTGGCGACAGAGAACCACGCGGACGCGAGTCTGCCCGCGGAAGTGAAGGAAGCAAGGAAAAAGGCAAGCAACTCAGTAAGCAACTCGTATACGGTTCGAGTCTTCACATATGTGCGAGCGATGTAGCGCCATTTTCGGTCTCGTGTGAAATGAACGTTGGCGCCACCACTGCTGCGGCTTGAGAACCGGCGTCGCGCTATGGGGGATCCAGTGTCCACAGTCGGTCCACTTCCGCTGGTCCGCGGTGGTTCCTCTGGGAAACAAAGCGCGTCGTCGTATACCTGCACGACTTGCGCATTTAATGCCAAGTGGACCTTTCCCGCATCAGACGCTTGAAACACACAGCATTTCGGCGTAATTTATAAGGCTTTTTTTTTTTTCGCTACATGTTGCGTATGCTGCGGAATCAGCGTTCAAAACTACTGAGAGTCCGTGGTCATTGTAATACTTTGTTGAACTTAAAAGTCGTCTGACCACTCACTTGTGCTTTGTTTGATATGGGCGGCATGAGTTCATGCTGTAGCCATCTCACGAGGAGAGCCGACACGGCATCATTCTCACGTTGGTACCTTTCTTACCTTGTAACTGGGAGATTTACCTGACATTTATAACGCCAACACTGATTGCAACACCAGTAAGTATAACTGAGCACTAGTGTATGCATTTGCTCTCAATTAAGAGATACAGTTTACCAAAAAAAAAAAAAAAACGCGCAGGTAGTTTGTCACTTTTTGGGATTATCAAAGGCCATCTTCGCTAAAGAAGAAAGAAAGCAAAAACAAAAGAGAAGTCGAAAGTAAGGATTGCTAAAAGCCCTATTTTACGAAACGCTCTTGCGTACGAACGAGTTATGTGTCAGCACGGGCCCTTCTTCATGACGTGCAGCGTACTCGATTGGACAGCTCCAGCCTGTTTAGGTCTTGTACGCGGCCGAAGACATCGGTATCTTGGCTCGTTACTCCCGGAGTTCGGTCGTGCATCCGCCAGTCTCTTCTGGTTAATTGTGGAAGCGCGTTACATACTGTTCATAACTTACCACTTACCACTATACATTGTCCATTCTTCCTTATCATTCGTCAGAACTCTTCTCGAATAGTCCGCCGCGGTGGTGTAGCGGTTACGGTGCTCGGCTGCTGACCCGAAGGTCGCGGGTTCGATCCCGGCCGCGGCGGTCGCATTTCGATGGAGGCGAAATGGTAGAGGCCCGTGTACATAGGTTTAGGTGCACGTTAAAGAACACCAGATGGTCGAAATTTCCGGAGCCCTCCACTACGGCGTCTCTCATAATCATATCGTGGTTTTGGGACGTAAAACCCCAGATATTATTATTATTATTAACTCTTCTCGAATAGTATAGCTAGCATAAGTATTCACGGACATTTCTTCTGCCAACAATTCTATAGCGAATAGCTTTATGCGAGTAAAATTCCTGATAAGTCTTATGCGTGCAGTTCATTCACCGCTTCTTCCTTAATTAATAATTCTTTCTCTACTTCTTTTACCTTCTCGTCTTTGCTCAGGAAAAATACGCCGAGAGCTGCTCGTACACTAAAAAAAAAAAAATGCAGATCTCCACTTCTACCTTTTTCCTCTCGATACGAGACGTCCTCGCCCAAGTTTCCGGTTTTCTTTCTTTTTCTTGGCGGAAACGGTTGATCTTCGCGCTGATTCAGCGAAATCGACCAACTCTCGCATTTGACTTCTCTTGTATTAATTCTACGCAGACCCTGACTGCAATAGACATTTCGTCGACTTTTCGTCGCTTCCAAATCTTTTAACACATACTGAAAAAAAAAATAATTGTCACATGTGGTTATACAGTGGCGCGGCACAATTTAAAAAAGATGCACACACGCATAACAGAGGTTAAACGCGAAAGCTACAGCCCTCGCTTTCACCGTCTACGGAGCCCGCAGTGCTCTTTGCAGTCGCGGATGAAACGACGCTTTAAACCCATTGTCAATAGGCGGGGTCGGGGCCGTAACCACCTCGACCCCTGCTTTACCCTCAGGACGACACGAGCTCTTTGAGACGGGCTAATTTGAGGCCCTTCATTCTTTTTTATTTTCATCTTGCGAACTCCCGAGTCCCACTGTTTCTTATGTACGCACCGGCTCCCTCTTTTTTGAGGGCCTATGGCTCGAGATGTTGACTCGGTGCGTGCGTACCTAAACACACGAATACATTCAATGGCTCCAGTCCTTCATGCCTCCGAGTCGCAAGCCGCGTTAGGCAAGCCCTTTTTTGAAGGAGTAAAACAAACGTCAGCCCTTTCTCTTGTCTTATTTTTTCCCCCTCCTTCTTGTCTTCTAGTACCCGGGTCCTTTCACGGGGGGTCTGAGTGGGCCACTAATCCGGGGCTAATCCCTTATCGCCCCTCCCTTCGGTTGCAGTGGCCCCTTCCGCCGACCCATCACCTTCGATCGTGCCGACCTCGTCCTCTCTCTCGGGCTCTTTGCACGTAGCGCAGAACGTCGCTTCTCGTTGCTTCTCTTAGTTTTAATCTTCGTTTTCGGACCGCCGTCGCGGGGTGTACGAGTATTTCGCCCGCGGGCTCGGTTGATTCTAGGCTCGAGATTTCCTCTTTCCGGACAACGTCAGGGGCTTTGGAGAAGAAGAAGCCACGCAGCCAGCCCCTTCAGCTGCGGGGCCTTGCGTCGCAGTTTT
>NC_051181.1:116602807-116618554 GCF_013339695.2 Rhipicephalus sanguineus
GCTTCGTTCATTCATCCTTGCGCCACCACGCACATCTTGCGGCTAGTCGGAGCAGCAGCACCATGCAGTCCCATGATGAAGCGGGCGATACGACTGTCATTGAGAAACGTCAGTATAATTTAATGGTTTTGGATGGTATACTGTATTCAACAGGGCTATACGTGAGTGGAAAGTTTTATTACTAGGTATGCCGCACATATCCAGAATGGCGACTTTTTTGGCGAAGTTTGTAAAAAAGTGGCGACTTTTGGCCACTTTTCGCTCGTCGTTTGGCGACATTTACTCGAAAGTCAGTGGCAACACTGGTGTGACCGGCTCATGAATTTTTCTCTGTCGTGTCAGTTTCCCACGGCCGCGACGTCTGATGCCGTGATGACATGTGATAACTGGTCATTCCTGCAGCCTCCTCTAATATTACACACGCTCACACCACGAGACCTCAACATACGCGCTGAAGAAAGCGTTAAGAAAAACATCAGGTGCCGGCGAACTTACTCGCGCCCAAACGCGTCATATTCTCCGGCCACAAGATGCTCGTTCCCCACTGATCATAGTATCATTTGCCTCAGGCTTCCGCAAAGAGCGACTGCTGCCTGAACAACCCCAGACACCTACACGCGGTCACAGAAACACGCACGCGCACGAACAATATGCTCGTGTAGTAATATAAGAGTGCCCAAGCGAGCGGCACGCCAAGCTATGCGGCAGGGGAGTGACGGGAGCGTGTGCTATGTAGTGGCGGCAGCTGTGACCGTGCGCTCGTTCGCAGTCTCTTCATGAAGCCGCAGCGGGGCGGAAGGAAGGAGTACCACACACGCACACGCACACACACACACACACACACACACACACACACACACACACACACACACACACACACACACACACACACACACACACACACACACACACACACACACACACACACACACACACACACACACACCACACACATGCTGAAGACACCCCCCGCGTACAATAAATTACTCGCCGAGCGCCCGTTCCTGTTCCGGGCTGCCTTATCTTCTTTCTCTGCCTCAGCGCCAATCAGGAACAGTGCCTGTAGGCCCATTGGGGTTCCCTCTGTTGTCGGCTGGACGCGATCGAGACTCGTATCCGTACGACTTTTCCTGCTGCGTGGAATCTCTCCTGGCCCCCGCCGCAGACGCACAAACCCAGTTCCGGTTTCTTGAATCACAGGGGGGAGGGGGGGAGGAAGGGGAGGTACCTGTAGCTCTCTTAGTGCGGAAGCACCTGCTATGACGCTGTCAAACCCGCTAAACGATAGCCAGCAGCATGGACGTCAAGTAGCATGCTTTTCGGCTTCCTTTGTTGCAGGGGCAATAATGACGGAAGCTTGCGTTGTGTCCAAGTCCCAGGTGCCTCGTGGAGCGACCAGTGCACAGTTTCCACGCGGCTGCTAAGGACAGCCATGCTTTCGGCACTGGAAACAAGTGGACTCCAGTAAAAGTAGATTGACTGAAAACGTTTTATTTCGTATGAAAATTTTACGACTGGAATAGGAGGGCAGCATGGTGCGGCCGCCTCTTCTTTTCCCTCTCTGGCAGGACCCGACCCCCGAGACTTGGCAGCCAGTCAGGTCCATCGCTGCGGAGGCATTAAGTACCTTTAGAGAGATAAAAAAGAACATTATACCGAATTACACTTCGTTTTATCGTGAAACACCTAATAGCTACTGGAAGGGGCAACATGCTCAAGAGTTCTTCGAACGCTATATTTCTAGGGCAATCTTTCTTTCGGCAGTATAAAAGAACAAAAAAAAGTCTTCATTCTTTGCTGTCTTTTTGTTAATCTTTACTGTACGCTCTTGAGGCACAGATCATACCTCATGCACTTAATATACCAACCATTCTGACTGGAAAAGAGGGCTGAGAAGGCTATTCTTTCTCAGGACACCAATTCCCTCCCCCTCCCCCCTCAAAAAAAGAAAAATACAGAAAAGAACTGTTACCGTAAAAGGTTCTCTACAGCAAACGGATACGCAGAGGAGCTTATAATGCAAACGACAGGCGGCAGACCTGCGAAAGCTACATTCTTGTGTTCTCCGCGTTTCTCTACAGTGCCGATTACAAGGCAGTGCTGGCAGTATATGAGTCGTAAATTAGTATTCATATGCGCCAACCGGACCGTACGACGCTTCTGATGGAGGCATCGTCTCACGGCTTGTTTCTCTTCCTCTAGGTTTCCTGTATAGCCTACAGGCAAGCGTATATCCCGATGGTGGTGTTATGACGGTGCTCCAATGCTCGTAACATATGCTTACGAGCTGCCGAGGCGTAACCATGGGAGGCACAGAGGGCGTGGGAATCAGTCTGGTTGGTAGGATAAGCCACAAGCAAGTGTTTTCGCCGAGGGCATGCGTAGAAGGAGCTACCGTCCATCCAGGACCTGAAGAGTTGTAAATAGTTTTAGCGTTGATCCTGCAATAGCGTTGATACTGCTGTGTGGTGTCCTTATGTGCCTTCTCGTGTCCGTGTGCCCTTTCGCGCTACATCAAAGCCTTTCAGGTTCACCAACAGGCCCACATTGCAACCCTGCAGTAGACCTGCTAATCTTTTCCGTGGTTTTACTGCAGCGTAGACAGCTCACGGAGAAGTTAGTAGCAGGTCAAACTTTAATGTTGCCTAGATTAATTAATCACTGCAGAAATACTTGTTTTCTATAGTACGTAATGGTAAATGTGACAGCTGTAAATAATGACGATGTCTTTCATTTCATCAAGGGAACCCGACGTAGACCGCTATAAAGTCTCCTCAGGTTAGTGTATGAAACGTTCTCGCGTAAATTATGACGCAGGCATAGCTAAATATATCAGGAAAGGGTATATGTGAGTCTTTTTCGTAAAGTATAGCAAAAATTACAAACCCAATTAAGTATATGCACTTTTACCAACATTACTTGTTGCAGTGTATACATTCTAACTCCGTCTTTATTTCTGTCTTTTTAGCTTTATCGGCTATCGCTTTCGCTTTGTGTATCGAAAGACCAAAGAAGTGCAAAGCTTCGTTGAAAGCAGTCGTTACTCTGGGCCATAATTTAAATAGGAACCAAGTCTTGCTTCTGACGTCCCTGTCCTCCAACCTTTGCAGTTTTCTTAGTATTCAAAGTGCACACTGATGCCACCGCACACACATATATACACGCATCAGCGCAAGCGGACCACCAGTGTACGAGAGTGCGTGGGAGCTAGACGTGCACTCGCCGCATATGTCCGGGGTCTAATTGCCCGTAAGAAAGACCACTCTCCGTGCTCCAGCACCGCACGACAGTAGCGCACCCCTATGGCCCACTGATGGTCTGGCCAGGGAGGGAGCGCCTCGACCAACTGCGCGGTCGTAAAATTATCTCGCTAGATAAAGCTTTACGTTTATAGTTATGTTTAGTACGGCTTGGAGCCCGCTTGATTTCCTCTGCTTGCCCGTTTCTCACTTTTGGCTTCAGTGCATTAGTCCGTCCACTTTTCTCCAGAGGCTTCTCGTTTCTATTTTTGTGCCACTGCAGTTGTGTGGACACGTTGATGCATGTTCGCAAGGACCATTGCATCATGGGAGCCAGTGCAATCTGCCTCGGTTGAAACTGTAGGCCAGGGACGGCGGTCTTATGAAAAAAAAATGAAAAGAGTGGGACCGCAGTTCTCCGAATCTATATAGTTACGTCTTGTTCTCCGTTATGTCGGATTGAGAAGGCGACTCCACGAAGACGCGCTTCGAAAAATTCTCACCAATCCTTCGGGCTGCGTTACAAAGCGTCGCCATGAGACCCTGACGTCATGGATTACGTTGAACGCGTATGTGTTTCAAGCACGCCAGCTCACACATTGTTGTGGGAATAGTGCGCGCGCAATCAATTAAGCGGAGAGTTTGCTTCGCAGTGTTATTCCAGAACGTCTGACGTGAAGGTCGATTACAATGTCGTACGCATTCGCGCCGTTAGATTTTCTGACGAGCGCTTGTTCGAGTGTACGACTCCCCGATGTTTCAGCCTTCTTTCAGCTCTATGGTATTTGAAGAGCTTAGATCGGAGTGGAACAAAAACGCTTTATCGGGTGTGAAAGATTGTTATCTTGGCCAGTGGCCCCATCAGAAGATCTCAGCCACCAAAAACAAACAAGGCGAAAAAAAAAAACACACCCACATAATTGAACACCAGCCTCTTTTATTTAACGTCCATTGTAGCTTATGCGCTAGCTTGTCGTTTCACTGTTCTCATATTTCGGCTTTTATTATTTTGCTGCAAGTTAGACAGTTCCCAAAGATGGTAAAAAAAAAAAACACGTTCACGCGGGGCCAACGTGTTCTTGGTGGTTGTCTTTTCGTGCCGTTTACATTTCAGTATATTTCGCACGAACTTGCCCAAATTAGATGACCTCTGACGAAATTTATTAGCTTGCCTTCCTTTAGGTTCTTTCTCTCTGGCTATCTTTTCCTTCGTTTGAGCTTAAACCTAAGAAATCTGTCGACACCGACTACGGCAGCGCACTTCAAGACACCTGTCCCCTATTAGCGTCGTCCCGTACAAAACGTGTCTTCATTTTCTTATTTTTCGCTTCGCTTCCGTTCCTGCGCGATTCGCATCTAACGTGCTCCTTCGTTCTTTCTTCGAACGAGCGCCCTCTATACGCGGTATACAAACGGAGCCGACCATTAAGTGCGTCAGCAGCGGACGCGAGGCCCTAAATCTCGACACCAGCAGGCGGCCGACAGCGCACAGCTAAACGTACTGGTACTTGGGGTGACCAAGATGACGCCCTGATCCCCGTTTCCGTTCTGACGCTTTCGACTAGCAGTCAGCAGCAGATGGCAAGACGGCCACCGCGGCTAGCCAGCTACAAATACGCGCGCCTTAATAGCGTCGTCGAGACATCAGTCGGCCTGGACTTGCAGCGTTCCTTCGTTAACCTGGCCATCACTGCTTTTTATGCCTTTCTTTCGCCTCTCTTCCCTAACAACGCGAATAGGACGACTCACGGCGCACCAACGAAGACACCAATAGGACCGTATACCGTCCTAGGTGAAGAAGCTTGGCGCATAGAATCACTGCTACTTTAGGTAAGTAGCCAGCAGCGGTCAAACACACACGGACACAAAAGAAAGCCCGCCAAAATGCGGGAACATAAAATAGCAGAACTACACAAACTACGCTGCTAACCTGCACTCGATTCGTATACCTCCCAAGCTCAGGAGTCACGGAGTGAAGCGCCACCAAGAGATTATGATCATACACAAAATGAAACCCGGCAGTGAGAAAACGCTTAGAGATGGGGGCAAAGCGGAGGGGGCCCTTCAAGCGGCAGATATGACGGGGCCTCGTCGCCGGAGATGCTCCTATCTATATGTACTCCCACCACTGGCGTGTCTTCGACGGGACGACGTTTCGGCTCCCGGCTTCTGCTCTCCTCCATCCCACTGTCTATCGCGCTCAGATATAGCACGCGACAGTCTCTCCCTCGCGCCCACCTGCGATGAGTTGGGCAGTGCTGCGTTCCTCGTACCTTCCGGCCCGCCAGTGTCTTTGGCCTCTTCTTCTACCACATAAACGCTTCTTCTCTGTTTTATTTGTCTGGTGCATTTGCTCGGTTGTACTTTACTTTTTCCTTGCAAGCGTGCGGTGTGCGTGTTCTCTTTCGAGATAGGTCGCTCGGTGGGTGAGATAACGCCGCTGTTTTCGAGTGTATTGAGCTGAAAGTGATTGCGGCGGTTCGGTTGGCTGACCTGGCGGCTGGAGCTGAAAACAGCGCTGGGAAGAGCGAGAAAGTCGGTACTCGTTCTTGCCTCTAAGGAATGACGTCGGGACACGTCTCTTGGGGTGAGAGCCCCTCACGAC
The DNA here is from genome assembly GCF_013339695.2 of Rhipicephalus sanguineus. Classification (NCBI taxonomy): domain Eukaryota; kingdom Metazoa; phylum Arthropoda; class Arachnida; order Ixodida; family Ixodidae; genus Rhipicephalus; species Rhipicephalus sanguineus. The sequence goes on from NC_051181.1 coordinate 116,608,652, forward strand.
AGTAGAGAATCTATACGATGGTCCCAGTAAGCTGGAAAACTCAACAAGCAGTAGGTGAACGTTAGATTAGAAAAATTGTCTGTGGCAACCAAAGGAAAATATTGATAGCATTCGTTTTTAAGCTCTCTGTGATTCTCGTATGACGGCAGGGCTCGTGACGTCTAAATGTCTGTGCACGAGCTTCACTTGAGCGGGGACTAGCGTGCCTTCTGCACGGACGCACGTACCCGCGCACACACGCACACGCAAACGAGAGAGAAAGAGTGAGCTTAATAAGTCATGCGAGTGTTTCTGTGCAGGCCATACAAGACCATCTGTGTCACTGCCTAATGAGCGCTGTTACGCGTGCTCACGTGCACCACCTGCACTGTTTCCCCTCTCTTTCCCTTCCCTTCTTTTTACCTTGTCACTATCTTCCTCCCTCAATGCTGGGTAGCAAACCAACTTCAACCTGGTTAATCTCCCTGTCTCTCCTTCGCTTTTCGCTGTCTCTCCGCTGCGGCTGGCGGGCGGAAGGCTTTTTCGTGGCCTCTCGAAGCAATGCGGTTCACTCATGAGGCCTGTCATAACCACAGTATTCGCAATAAAAAGGGCGGGGAGGGCTTCCCCGTAGTCTGTCCTTCTCGCTCTCTCGTCTACCCTCTCCTTCCTCTCAGACAACCCCGTCCGGTTCTCGCAGACAGCGGGGCACCGGCCGTATTCAAATGCGCCCGCGATGACGCCGTCGATCTGGTCTGCAGATGAGAGGGAAGGACCACCCGTAGATAGAAACTCTGAGCGTGGCTTTCGAGTTGCGTGTATTTCTCAGGGCACGATGCGGGCGCGTTTCGAAACTGGGGAAGCAACGGCGTTCTTGTTTTTCACGTTTTCTCATGCGAACGTATATTCGAAACAAAACGTATAAACTGCGCAGGCTACCGACCACGTACACCAGACACAATGCCAAGCGCAGTCCTGGCCGATGTGGTCGTTAGCATGCGCAGTTTATGCATTCTGTGAAGATGCACCAACAGCCACTCCTTCTGAAGCTATTCTTGGTTTACAGAAAAAAAAAACTTAAAAAGACAAATGTGCACGCTTAAACAGAGGATCAGTGTCGAAACTGGCAATATATATATATATATATATATATATATATATATATATATATATATATATATATATATATATATATATATATATATATATATATATACACCCGGTAAGGACCACTGATAGATGCGACCGGGGAAACCTTTCAGTTAGCTGGAGGTTGACCATATTAATCCAATACGGGTTCTGTGACGTTATTTACGCATGCTGTGACGGGATGACGTTGTATTATCTGGTTGGATCGGCAGTGTTCATTCGGCTAGACAATCGTCCATGCAAAGGATTGAGAAGATTTAGCACGCTTGAAATGGTGTTGAGCCTTAATTGATTGCTTCTCTGTACCTCTGCCTTTTCTAATGAACGGTGGCTTAGACGCGGAAGCAGACACACAGCTCTCATTTCTGCCTACGTCACGATGCAATGGAACACTACACGACTTAACGAAGTTTCGGCGAACTGGCTCAGCAAACAGAGTATTCTCTTGTTGATGGGACGGCCGTACATGTATACGCTTAACCTCAGTGATTGTTTCACTTCCGCGAACAGTTTCTTCGGTTTCCTCGAAGTTCTTTCAGGTGAGATCTTACTGCTTACAACTGTCTTCGACCTTCGTATGATCCTATGACTATTCATGTTTTTTGTTGCTTTACGGACAGGCCGCCTTTTGCTGATCACAGGAATAATGGATTTAACAGCGCTAGAAACATGGACAGCAGAAGACGAAAAGAGAACGCGTGCTCAGCTGGTCTTCTGGTGTCGGTGTTTCTTGAGCAGTCAAATTCACTATAAGATGAACACAGAGCAGGCTAGCTACGCGCGTAGATGGGACGTGTGGATGTACGCTTGTGGAAAACTAATGAAGAAAAAATATGCAGTGCGGAAGGTAGAAAGCAGAATAGTTCTACCCGATATGTTGATCGCTCAGACCATACAGAAAGATGTCGATCAAGCGGGTTCGGTGCCTTTATGTGGCATGCGAGAGTTTATTGGTCAGATGCTAGCCCGTAAGAAAAGCTCACGTGCTTCGTGATGCCATTTGACAAATATAATGTTATACATTCGCCGCCATGGTCACGAGTTACCTTGCACTCTAAGGAAAAAAAAAAAGAAATCTTTTGACTCCTTTCGGGGAGTCTTGACTTGCCACGTATGTGACTCTCTTTAAAGAGGCACGTCAACTCTCTTTGGATGCCATTGCACTCTCTTCGGAGAGTCGTGTGACCCACAAGGTAGTTAACGTGTCTCTTTAAGAGTCATTACGTGCAAGTCAGGACTCCCCTAAAGTTCATATACTGTTTTTTTTTTTTTTTCTTAGAATGTGGCTTAACACTTCCAGAATTACACGTATACAGAAATACCCACTTAAGTGGACGGTGCGGACCATACGGTATGCGGTATGGACTATACACCGTATAGCTGGGTTAGTAAAGCATCGCGCGCGACGTGCCAACGTTGTGGGTTATATAGGTCAGGTATTACATGCATGAAATGCACGCGCGCGCGCGCGCGTTTTTTTTTTTTTTTTGTGTGTGTGTGTGTGTGTGTGTGTGTGTGTGTGTGTGTGTGTGTGTGTGTGTGTGTGTGTGTGGTGTGTTTTAATGGGGGTGGGGCATGCAGAACATTGTGGGAAAGCACATACGAGTATCCTGTTTGTTTATGCCGAATGTGCGCTGTATACACTTAACCTTTCTACACCGTTCCAAATGAACAGCTTGGTGCGGTGGCATCCAGCGCCAATTCTAAAACTGTTCACTTACTCCTTGCTTGTCTTATATAATTCAGAATAAGAATTTTCCTTCAAGCGCCTTCATCGCGTTAGCTGATACGCCCTTTCATCATGCATGGCGTTCGTCCTACGATAACGCTCAGATATGAATCCTGATGGAATACTCGCGCAGTCGAAATATGGAAATGATAAAACGAATGACGTCGTCCTTACAATCAACACTAAAAAATGTTTAACGCGTCGGCCGAAATAGACCAAAACTCCATACTAAAGATATAAGTGACGTGCTGTTGAACTCTGCGCTCTTCTCTTTTCTTTCTTTCCTTTTTTTTTGGGGGGGGGGGGGAGGGGGGATGTTATTGCCTTGACTTTCCAAGGTGGTCTCCGATGACTGCGACTTTACTGCAGGTGGCTGGTATAGGTGACCACTGCTTCATGTGTCATGAAACCAAACTAAGTTCACTACTATCCCACACCCTCCTGTTGCCGTGCCTGTCAAGGTATGGCGGTGATTTGAAGTCACTCATAAAAGATGGGTCACTAAATCACTTATGCCGGCGAAGGGCGGCAGGTATATATCGCAGCCAGCAGCAGCCTTGAAGAAGAAGAAAACACCACGGAACAATACAACAACACCAAAGAAAGTCGTTTCGAGCCTTTTCCACAACAATATACCGTTTGCAACGCAAGGTGGCTCTCCGCGGCCACTGCGTCAGAAAGGAGAGCTTTATGACTCGGCCCGAGGTTTCAACGAGGTCCATCTTCCACACTCGACTAGCCTCCACGTACCGCCTTCAACAGCGAGAGACGTTTACAGCGCAGCACACGCTAGTTATATACGGTGTACTCGCGACAACCGTTGCTGGAAAAGATGATCCCTGACCAAACACAGGGAGGCGACGTCGTTGCCGAAAGCTGAAAGTTTAAGCGCCTCTCCTGTTTGTCCCGTTCTTCGTTCTTCTTCTTCTCAACTTTTTTTTGTTTCGTTTCAAATTGGCTGCGCTCGGTTTCTCTTTATTTTCCGTGCAGCGCTGCCTCGTGTTCGTCGTCGATGCCTCGTCTACAGCCGCACGAGAGTTGGGATGGTGGGCGGTGGCGCTTGGGTCCTGTCCGAAACGAAGACGCGGTGGTGCTGGCCACGCGTGCGCGCGTAGAAGAAAGTGTCAAGAGAAAGAAAGAAAGAGAAAGAAAAAGGAAAGAAAAAAGAAAAGAAAGAGACGCGAAGGAAAGAAAGAAAGAAGAAAGAAAGAGAAGAAATGGAAAAAAGAGGAAAGAAAAAAAGGCAGAAAAAGGAGGGGGAAAGAAGAAGAACGAAAGAAAGAAAAGAAAGAAGGAAGAAAAAGAAAAGAAGAAAGAAAGAAAGAAAGAAAAAAGAAAAGAAAGAAAGGAAGAGATATTATTCTTTACGACGTTGCCTTCCGTGGGTGGCCGTGCGCACAGAAGGAACGAGGCGTCGCGTGAACGGGGCGCCATATACGACGCCACGTTTCATGTACGACCTCGTCGTCTTCGTTCGTCGTAGCTCCGTCTCTTTCTCTCTCTCTCTCTCAAGTCGTTGCGGACCTAGCTGCCACGGACGGCACAGGGGCGCTGCGACCTCCTCTCCCAGCGATTCTGTGTGTTATATAGGGACGCGTGGGAAGACGATTTGAGGAACCCTTTTTTCGCTATATGCGCGCGAAGTGGTGGAGTCGACGTGCCGCGGCCACTCGGAGCGTGGACTCTTCGAACGTGGTCTCCTTGTGTATAGAGCCATAAATATTTTTCTTTGTCTTAAAAGTTTCGGCATATACGACGCACGTGGCAACCGTCGCGAGTTGACTGACGTCAGATCGTTATACGAGCCTGGCTTTCTGTCGCTTCGTCTTCTTCATTTGTTTTGTTCCTTTGGCATTTGCGTTAGCAGTATTGCCGACTTTCCCGTGGAAAAATGCTTTTGCAACGCGCATGGTGATGCGTTGGGCGTGACTGTGGCCGTATGCGGGGAGCTTTGAAGTAAAGGAGAGGAACACAAGGGCGATTAGCCAGTTCTAAGATTTTAATGTAAACAGAAGGGGAGTACTGCGTGTCCTTGCATCTCTGAGGCAATGTTCGCTAACGTGGTGGCTCTATTAGTGTCAGTTGTTTTTAAAGCGAAGCTTGACAGGGCTAGGCGAAAGGAAAATCCGGCGGCCCTATGTACGCAAAAAACTGTCGTCACCATGAGGGAGTACGTGCCACAGAGCTTGGACAAATCTCACTACTCACCACTGGTCCACTAAAAATAAAAAAGGTAACACACGGACGGCGAACACCTATTAAATGTTCTGGACAGACATAACCAATAATCGAGGAAGACATTACTGAACCGCAGGGATTAACTCAGTGATAAACATCCGGGCCGCACGTTTTAGTTTCGCTGGTTACACATCTGTATGGAGTGTTTGGCCGGTGTTTTCTCATTTACGTAGAGCAACGAAAATTACAGCCTGCCAATGCTAACGATGACGCAAAAAAAATATATCGTTTAGAGGGCTTTGAATGAAGAATGATGTGTGGCTCCGACTGATACCGAAGTACGCACCTTTTTTCCGAGCCTGCGAAAAGTGAATGCATGACAAGACGGAATGTGGTGATATTCAATATTTGACAAGAATGCGACAGCCATGCCAAGGAGGTGCTGGCATGCATACGCACTCAGCTTTAGGATAATCTGGGTGCATTAAGATGGTACGAAATAATTCTTTACAACATATGTTTCTTGCCAAATGATGCGTAACGCACCATGTGAGAAAGTTCGCTTTAAAACCAGTGATTTAAATTGGTTGCAACTAAGCTCCATTGCAGCTTTGACCCTTTGTAGGTTTGCCTGTATTTTTACATATATAAAAACCGGCTGTGGAATATTGATATAAACTACAAAGAAATAGTATAAAACGAATTTAATCAAAATCAAGCGCGTAGTTTACTGAAAAAAATGTGTGACATACACATGTCCCACCGAATCATGAGATGTTTTCAAAAAGTGGGAAAACATTGTCCCACTGACTCATGAAGGCACCATCTCGCGATTGCATAAACGGGTATTTGAGATGAAACGGCCGAAGCAAGTGGCACAGTATATCTTTATCAAGTTGAGCTGAGGAAAGCTGTGCGGACCTCATTTCCAGCAGCAGAACACCACCTGCCCTGCGCCTCTTGTGGGCCTTCTTAGCGCTATGGTCTGTTCCTGTAAAACTTCACCGCATGCACCAACCATTTTTCTGTCTGTTTGCCTGTCCTTGCTTTGGCTGTCGAAATTGTCGAGTACGGCTGTTGCCCCTGAATATGTGCCACATTTCGAAAGTATATTGATATAAGAAAAATATTTCCACGCACCAGTATCCGCAATTACGCAGAAGGATGAGCGTGTTTCGCAGGGGATTGTGTTTTGATGCATTTATCGGTCAAGTTATTGCGCAAATTTGCAAAACACATGATGACTGGAAGCTAAAATGCCTATCTCAAAAACCAGAAAAGAGGAAATTATCTGACATTTTGATTGGTAGGTTCATTCTCTCTGAAGGAGAGGAAAATTCAGAAACTATCATTAAGAAATTGATCGAAATTCAACGCCACTGCAACACTACTCCGCCTTTCGAAACGTGGTAAAGAAATTCCTCGAGATTACGAAGACTTAGGTCAGACATGAGCGACTTAGCATTGCGCTAATTGCAACGGGTGATGTGGTAGAAAATTTTTTTTTCTGCAGACGGAAAAGTGGGACAAAGGGTTAAAGTATATAGACGAGCACTAACAAAGCTGATGAGGCTTGGATGGCATTACACGGTTTTACCGTGCTTTATCCGCTTCACTAAGGCAGTGCAGCGTGATACCAGGGAACAGGGCACGAACGAGTGGAGAGACACCAACATCGCCAGTTGGTGTTTCTCTATTCGTCCGAGTCCTGTTCGCCAGTATATAGCTATGACACCAACCAACTAGCCCATCTGTCTACGCTTGCGTGTAGGGCCTACAGTTAAGAAACCACTGAATAGCGATTACGGAGCTATACCACAAGAGCTGATGCCCAGTGGTAACGTTACCAGTTTGAATACCAGCCGGAACGGAAGGATGTACAGTCGCGCTCAATATGACTTGCAACACGGGAGCGCGTGGCTTCATGAGTTCTAAGATTGCGCATGGCTTCAACTCGTTTTCATTTCAACAATAAATGATTTTTCTTATTTGGAATCATCCCCGAGTGAGAGAACAGCGTTTAGTTGTGGAAAAAATGGCTAGTGCGTCATGCGCAGTCTTTGAACTTGTGAGGCCACGCGCTCCCGTGTTGCAAGTAATATTGAGCGCGACTGTACATACATCCACTTCACGAGCTTCGCTGCGTCGGGATATTTAAGGCTAGAAACATCACAGAAATTAGGAAAAATCACAATTTCATGCATAAGGTGAAGTAGTTCCACAAGTATCACGAAAACAAATACGCAAGAACGGACTTGTTCCGAGTAATCTGGCTGGCATACAATGCAACGCGTGCTCATCCGAGCCATTCCCTGAGAAAAAAAATAAACGAGAAAGGAAGTCAGCGAAATCGTCGTCGCTAAGCCGTGCCGGAACTCTCTTCTCAGTGCTTCTTTTGGTCCGCTGTCTCCTCCTTTCCCATCCTTCTCAGCAACGACCCACTCATTGGGTGAGGAATATAAGAGACGAAGGCAAGTTACACAAACGCAGCGCGGGTCTTAAACCAACTGATGAGAGCGCACCGTCCTTTTTTTGAATGGGAAGACGGTCCCTCTGAAAGGCAGATAGACGTAAAAGCGTTTTTCAATGGCTCGCCGTTCCGATTCGGAGCGGTACCCTACGTCTTCTTCGTCCCGCCGTGCACCGACCTCTGTGCTCGGTGCACCTTTTGTGAAGCCTCATTCGAACGGAGTGAAAAGCTCGACACAGGCACACTTTTTTCTTTCGGAAGTTTCCACGATGTAAAATGGTCCCCGTATACGTTTGCGCATTTCTTGTAGTTATCATTTCCGATTCTGTGTTGCTACTTTATCTTTATCCACATTCGAACTTATGTCAAACTTTTGTATGTCCATCTCTTTTTATACTTCCAAAAGCTGTGGTTTGATTTTCTCTTCGCCTCGCTTCGCTGATACGCATGTAAAGAGCTGACATCTGGATTTGTAGAAACGCAGCCTAAACATGTCAGCACTTCTCGCTTCTTTTTTCGGAGGATCCTCTCAAAAGTTGATCATCTTGTTCAGCTTTTTGTGCTCATCCCGCACTTTTCTGAAGTGCCTCTTTCTTTTCTGTTTTTTTATAGCTGGTTGAGTCTCGACATTTGCTTAGTTTCCCAATACATAGTCGCTGTCGACTTTTTGTCCCCTGCCTGTTTTCTCACGGCTCGGGTCGGGGTTCTGTGAAAACTTGAGAGTTTTGGGACGACCTTTTCTACGTCCGAGCAGCTCACTCTTCCGACGGGTTTGACGGAGTGAGAAGAACTCGTGGAGGCACCATTAAGAGACGCTCACAAACATTGTCGCACGCAGCTTAGGTAGGTCTTGGAACACAGCGGTGGTTTTTGTTTCAGAGTTCGCTCTTGCGAGACGCTGTACACCAGACAGCGGTCTTCTGTGGCAGCCGCTGCAGGCACATATAAATATGCACTCGTTATTAACGCGTCGTCGATTTCACTGGGTACCTAACATTACGAGTTGGTCTTTCTTGTCAAACAGGAGCTGGCATCTGTCGGCACCCCTTTTTTGTTTGTTTGTTTGTTTGTTTGTTTGTTTCGGTTAGTTTTCTTGCGTGGCAATGCTTGGAATGTCTTGAGACCCAGCTTGCGACGATAGTTACGGTCTCGCTTTCATGCTTTTAAAGTTTGGCTTGTTCATTTCTGGCCTGGTGAGCGCTGTCGTTGTGGCGCCCTTCCTATAATGTGTGAACCTCCAGAAACACAATAGAAATAGTTTAGGATGTACATGTCCAAAGAAGTTTCGTGTACCTGCCAGCATGCTTGAGCTCTACGCTGAAAACATGCATGTTACGATGACGTTTTGTAGACTTCAGCAGTTCATCCACCCACCCCCTCGTTTTTTTTTTTAAATTGTTCCGAGTGTGCTCAGTATTCTTCAAGCGTATACCGGAGAAACACGTCGCAACTGTCTCCTTAGCCAAAGTTTCCTCAACTTACCTGCCTGCCGACAGGTAACGGAGCTCTTATTTCAGCCTCTTTACTCTCACTGCAAACACCACGTTAGGAAGGCTTCACAGCGCCACGACAGGCATGATGCACTGAGGATAAAGCCGTAAGCATACCGACTGTGACATTGTCGCTTCACTGCCAGAGCTATACACCGTTTTGTTTTGTCTGCTTCTTGTCTCGGTGCACTGTTAGTGCCACATTTTCGCCAATAAAACATGCACATCACACTTAGTTCAAAACTTTCTTTCAGCATTAGAGTTTGCCGGGTATGCGGTCTCGTGGCGCTTCTTATCGCCCTGCTCGACAGACCCCACACGTCGCAAACGCTAAGGCATCGCCAGCGACTGTGTGTCGCAACTCTACACATCACAAGGTTGCTCTTCTGGAAATGCAAGAGACGCGAGCAAGCGGCGATCCGTGTAGAGCAGCGCGAGATTGGATAGGGAGGGAAGGCCGAAGGACAAACTGGGAGAAAAAAAAAGAAGAAGAAATTAGCGTGTGCGAAAGTATGTCCGAACTAAGAAAGAAACAGGTGCACACGTTGCAGTGTAAGAAGCCGGTGAACGTGACGATGGAAGGTATACCCGCTGATGGCTTTGGAGCAATGACGGCTGGTGCCCTTGGTGGTTCGCTGGTGTACCGTATTTCATATCATGTTAAAATCTTGCAGATGCGCGCTTTTCCTCGTTAAAAGAACGAGGCCTCCGACGTGGAGATACCTATAGTGTTCAGGAGCTTGATTAAAGCTCCTTTTACCGGGGGTGAAAGGACGGCGCGAAGCTTACTGCTGATTTTGTTGCAGCGTTACGCCGGCTCTGTGGCAAACTTCTTGCATAGCGAGATTCAAACCGATTCAAATCTATTCATAACTCGGCAACAGTTTTAATATAGCTGGAGATCTGGT
>NC_051181.1:116618654-116678653 GCF_013339695.2 Rhipicephalus sanguineus
TTAGCTTAATTTCTCGGTAAGTAGGGCACTGCTGTTGATATTATTGCCGTTTTAGAAGTTGTCATACATTGGGCTTTCACTCTGACATAATTGTTATTTGCCTTTAGTGTCCCTTTAAGGATATGCTGGGGCCTATGCGTGACGGCGACTACTCCTCTTCGTGATAGCTTTGGTCGTAAAGTGACCACGAAACTAGAGAAATAAACCAGTGGACCAGCACTCATATACTCAGACTCAACAGCTGCGTTATAAATGATCACTCGACAGAAGACTTCACTCAACATAAATGTTCTCGAAACCGACGTGTTCACAACGAAGGCATAGGGCGCTCCCATATAGGTATGTCTTCATGGCCGCGTTTTAAATACAACAGTCATGTGCGCACAAACAAATGCAACATAAACACAAAATACAAAAACAGGTACCTAAAAGTGTCTGCTATATGAGAAGAAGAATAAAAATGCGAAGCAACAATGTTTATTCCTTAGTCTTGCACTGGAAGTTTTTAGTTGTCGCAGTCTTCGCCGTGGTAGTCTCAATACCTGTGCGTTGAAACGACGACTTGAAGCCTAATTAAATGCTACATAATTGTTGCCAGTCTCCCTCCATACCAACAGCCTGCTGTATGCAAAAGGAGTCGTATATTTCGTTCGCGTGCGTATTAGGAAACTAGAGACATAGGGAAAAAAGAATAATTGCCCGTCGCAGCCAGACTTCGTTGACAGTGCAGTGTGGTAAATTTAGTAGTAGAAGTTCATAACATGTTATCGAACCGATCTATTGTAACACTATCTACTTTCGTATTCGATAGTTCTTCTAGGACCAGTGCTTATTGTTTCGATTGTGCATACGTGCAATAGCGGCAGAGTTATAGTTGAAGCCATTCTAGACCTTTTTGTTTTTGACCTTGACGTTCATGGCCACAACGTGAAGCAAGAAATTTGATTTTATTGTGATTTGGAATATGTGTGTCTTGCCTTTATCGGGCAAATCGGAAATAGCCGAAAGCTATCGCTCGGCGATTCTTAAAACACATTGCGTCAGGTTTATTCGCTTCAGATCTAGAAGACGTCCCGTCCTCCATGGCGAACTGAAATCTAGGACAAGCTGACGTCAAATAGCATGGAAGAAAAGGAACGCGAAGACGAATGCGCTGAGCGAACTGGCCAACTAAAGCGAGCTCGGATGGAAAGGCAAGTCCGCCTAGCGGGACTTAATTATGACGTAGCTAAGCTCTTGCTGCGTTTCTTCTTCATTTAATTAGTGGCACGATACGAGTCTTGACCTCTTGGGGCCGCATCGCGGTGCAACAACAGAGCCCAGAACGGTACTACAACGAAGTGCGCACTCAAACAACCACTGTTCATGCAGTCGCGGCCACTCGACGTTAGTGTCCTTAACGACTTCCCACAATTTTAAAATTAATTTCGGTCCCCATTAGTTCGCGCACGGGTGGTACGCAAGCTCAACACTTCTTTTCCTTCGTGCTTCAGCGAACGTTAATGAGCCTCATCACCCTTCGTCGTCTCGCTTTCTCAGAGTAATTTGTCCTCCACACATACACGACCATTCTACCTACAATAATAATAATACCCGCCATATAGCGTTCAGGAAGCCAATAAGAGCCCGTATATAAATGTATATACGACTCGTAGATCGCTCCGCTAATTGACTTCGTGACTATTCTTCACCGTCGTTCGCCTCTCTGTACACAGCGTAGTCTGCGCATGTGTGCGCGGGTGCCTGTGTATACCCCAGAAACGTCGGCAGGCGGCAGCGCAACTAGCGCGCCATGGCAGCCGCCGGCGCCACCACGTCGTCGTCCGTCGTCGTTGAAACGCCGCCCGCGGGCAGAGTTGTCCCTTCGTTCTCGAAGACCGCAAGAATCTTCCAGGGGCGAATGGCGCGGCGAGCGCGGCCGAGGGGAGATTTGTCTCTCCGCTGTAGCGCAAACCACGCCGTCGACACGTCCGCCCGCAGATGAGAGAGCACGCATCGTCAAAACCATGCCGCGCTCATGAGTAGAAGGCTATACGGCAACCACTTCGCCGTGGCCCTAGATATACTATAATACCTGTAGAATAGTAGTATAATATACCACGCTCTCTGGCCTGCATGTGTCTGTCCGTGCGTGTGTCTGTGCTGGGAAGCGCGCTGGCTCGATGGCTTCGACGGCGGCTGCTGCTGGCCGCTTGCGCGAGATGCGAGCTTCGGATAAGAAAGGCCGTTCCTGGCAGTGACGGATGTGGTAAGGAGGGGGGAGACCTGTCCCCCTCTTCCCCTTGCGCCTGTACGGCGCGTGAAGAAACCTGTGGCTCTTACCTGTTTTATTTCTTCGTGTGGTGGCCCCCTTTGGCGCTTTCGCGTCTTGCTGCTCTTTTTTTTCCTCTTGCGGACTTTCATTTATTTTCTTGCCTTCCTCTCGCTTCCTTTTGTTTTACCTCTGCGGTTACTCTGTCTTTTACTTTCTTTCTGCCTTTCGCCCCGCGGGGCAGCGGCGGCGGCGGATATTTCTCTTCTTGCCAAAGCGATCGCCACTTCGATAAACGCGCCGGTCTCTCGTGTGGCTTCGCGTCCTTCCTGAGCGCTTGGCACCGGAGCAGCAGGACCGTGTCGCTCGCGGGATCGCCGTGCTTTCGCTTCGCAGCCCTTTTAAGACGGAAAGACCCCCCCCCTCCTTTCCCCCCTGCCTTCCCCCTTTCGAACCTCTGCTGCGTGCGCGTCTGGCTGGCGTCATTGTAAGCGAGAAGAGACCGAGGCGCTTGAAACTGAGACGGCAAAGGGGGACATATCAGAAATCTTGAGTGCGAAACAAAGTTCTCCCGCGACGAAGTGGTCGGTGGGCGCGCACACGCTGTGTGTATGAACTCGTGTGACGGGACGGGACCTTGGAACGATTCAAGGGCATAAATGCTTCGCACCACGCCCTGGGCGCGGACTTCGTGCGCGCCACAAAGTAAGAGGGCCGGCCGTGAGCTCACGTGCGGCTAAGTTTACTGCGTGCCACGGTGTTTAGGTCGATACATATCCGTCCGAAGAAACGCCGGAAGTTGTGCGGCGATTAAAGATACCTCCCGATCCGCCGATATACCGAGAGCGTGGTGAATTGGTGATCGAAGATCGACGATATCGCATGCCTCGCGTATACACAAATTTCACAAGGAGGCTGCCATTTTTAAAGCACTCCACCGCCGCAGCGCCGTCTATCGTCTGCGACGTTTCGCCGCCCTCCGGTGTGTGGGGTTCCGCGGCGGTGTATGCAGCGTATGCGCTCGGTTCACAAGGTATTGCTGTTTCTTCGCGGGTACACGGGCAAAACAGGGCAACGCTTTTCGAGTGTAAAGGCGCTGATAATAATCACTAAGCTGTCAGCTTCAAAATGGCTGAAACAGCAAGCAGCGGCGGCCCACGAGACGTTCCCGCAGCAGCGCCGACGATGAGAATAATGCCAATGCAGTTCTTAAGCAGCATGTGTAATTGGTAATTGCTTTGTATGTTTTGTTATAGCTGGCCGGGTGAGGTTCTTGGAATAATCACTATAAAAGAGCGTTAACACTTAGGAACAACTGTCCGAAGTATAATCGGAGAACGTAAATAGAGACGAGCGACCACGTAGGCCATTGTCTGGCTGCGCGCTAGGTGCGCGGATTAGTGTTTAAGATGGCTCCCGGGTTTTCCGTGCCGTGATTATTCAAGTTCAACGTAACTCTAATCCCTAACAGACCATTTTGGTTCCGCTTGGCACGTTGCAATACAATGTTCACGGAACGACAGGAGCACAAACACCGATGCCTGTGTTTATTCGTGTCGCCGTCGTAGCTTGTGGCCTCTGATCGTTGCACAGGATAAGGAACAGAAGTACGACGGGTGAGCTCAAAGTGCGGCGTAGAAACAACGCCGATGATAAAATAAAAATAAGCCTGTTGCACATCTGGAAGCGTGGCATAGCGTGAGTTCGCTTCGGCGTGAGCCGCCGCCCACTAGCGATACGCCGAAAGGGCGCTCGTGTTTTGGTAACATTACTGTCAATTTGTTTTCTGGCGAGTATTTCAGAAGCATCACGACAAGCGCACGTTTCCAGGTAACGATCCTGGCTTTAACGAACGTGGGCCGATTATACACGACACCCAGACTGCCGCGCGAAAAAAAAAGTGCGGTGTGTCATAACGCTACCCCAGTTATCGTCACAAAATTGACAAGTCGAGAAAGAACGTGCTCTCGACGAAACGTTAGAAACGCGTACCATACGCCAAAGAACACATGTCATGCAGGGCCTTTCTTCATGTAGACTGAAAAGTGCCCATTCAATAATCTCGAAATTGCACGCACTAAGATGGAACATTTTCTAGGCGCAGCCATTGTAAATCATGTGCTGTAGCATAGAAATCAGAGAGGTTCATGAGAACAACTCTTGGCCAAACATTTTGTGTATTAATCGTCAGCCTTGCCATTGGTTCTCTTTGATGCAGATGATAGTGTACCAGCACCCAGCACAATCACAAGCTGGTGTGGTGACTTGGAGAAGAAATGGCCATAAGGCATATAATAATATACTATTTGTCGGGGAAGGCGGCGACCTGGAGAAGCGAAGTCATTTAAAAAACATAGTGCACTTCGCATGCCTTGGCTGCCAGTCTTTCAGGCTTCCGTAGCTGTTGCCGCAGCCAAACACAGCGCAGTGGTCGCTTGTCGACCTGTTCTCGTCGACATTCGATTGCGGCAGCACAATTGTTTCAGCGCGTCGAAAAAATGGAAACACGCTGACCTCTCACGCACCACGCAGTGCAAACCTGGGAATCCGCACACACAGCGGCAGCTGTCGGCCGAGGTGGAGAGAGAGAAGCGTGAAAATACACGGTTCGAGGCTACGCTCCTCCTCTCCGTGAAAACGGTCTATATGGATATAGCAAATTAAGGTCGCAGCCTTCAGTTCGGTACTCCGGTTATCGCAAGCCTGCTGTTTTCCACGGCCAAGCAGTAACGGTCTCGGTACTTGCGGGCTTTGCAGGACAGAGTGCGCGTGTGCATATAGTGTCGTTAGAGTGTGGTTACGTAAACATTATTCAACCTACCCTTCAGATACAAGCGTAGATCTGCTGTGGCTGCACAGTTATGCGCTGATTCCAGATGATTTAAGTATGAAGTGATGCACGGTTTATAGCTGTTCCTCGCTGGTCATACGTATATACTTCACGCCGGCTCAGTTTCGCAGGTAAGGTAGTGAATGACGTTACTGAACACTGAGCGACCGTCATGTGCTGTAGAGTGGGCAAGCGAGAAGAACGAAAGACCGGGAGCTTAATTGGACTTTGTTAAGTTTGCTACCCTACATGTCGGGAAAGCAATGGAGGAGTAGGAGAGAGGGAAAAAGTATATGAGCGTGTATCGTTCATAATTTAAATGCAACACCGACGACACAGAAAACCACAAAGAAAAAGGATCGCGAAACATGGCACTGAACTCGCAAATGGTCTTTATTGGAAGCAAACCAAATATATCATTCCATACCAGGTCGGACCATGCTCGCGTGAACGTAGAAAAAATAAATAGCAGAGGAATGAAGGTGGCAGACAAAAAGAAAAAAACGTTATTCAAGCCTCCCGTCCAACAGTTAACACTCGCTCTCAAACATGGTAATTACCCTGTAGCCTTGTGTATCCTTTTAGCTGCAGTATAATTCTGCATTTTTAATTAAGCATCAGTCTTACATATCGTAAAAAGCTCGGTGCAACTTATCCATACGGCTGTGCATGAAGTCTGTCGCCTTAATGTGCTGCAGAAGAGCTCGTACGGCTTTCTTGGCTGATGAGCTGTGAGGCCAGGCTTCCAAGGTCATTCATTGCTTGGTTAAAAGGCCGATCAAAAAGCTTACTATAGAGGCACTGTACGGTATCATATCATTTATAGAAACGAAACACTGATACAGAAGATCATCGATGGCTTTCTCACATTTAAACTCAGCACATACGTCTGAGTCGCTCAATCCTATAATGCAATAGCAGTGCTGTTTCCTGGCCCGTTTCATAGGAAGAAGAACTCTGGGCACCGCCTACTCCAGGAAGCGAAGGTATGTCATGGCAGACAAACTCTCCGGAACAGCTTGCTAGACTGGACAAGTTTGGACTACCAGCCAAAACGTATGTAAGTTGCCGTCATATCCATTCCAAAAGTGAAGATCATGACTTTCGTTGAGGCATCGATGATACTTGAACGCACTAGGCGAGGTCTTGTAAAGTTGAGCTGGGTCTTTTTTCACTTGGATCTATGGAGTGCGACTGAGAAAAAGGCAGGAGACACATAGACACACACGAGATATAAACAAGCGTTTCCACGTCAAAGTTCGTCCGACAGAATAATTTGATCGGAGTTCACGTTAGCCCATTACGACGTCGAAGATAATAACGGAAGCGATAGACCAATAGGGGAAAACTTAGCGGCAAAGTTATGAATTCGGTGCTGTAATCACGTTAGAGGTTACAAAGGGGCTAATTATAAGATTGTAATGCTTAACACGTAATTATGTACTACAAGTGGACCTCTGTGAATACGTTAGAATTGATCTGCTGTGTCCACAATGTCTTGCCTGTTCCAGGACAGACTTTCCGAGAATGAGACGCTGGACAAGTTTAGACATCCCAGAATACGACCGGTCTCAATCTAAACGTTACAACACGACAGGCAATACAAGAGTGCAGTAACACGACGGCAGAAGGGCGAAGGCCCCGACAAAAACCAGTCGCGTCTAGTTACCTCGCTGACGCGTCAATTGTTTAACTTCCCGGTAACTATGGCAGCGTGTCGGGACCGCCTACTTTTTTTTAAAGGACAACTCTCGCGCCCAGGGAGGCGGCCGATCACGCAAGGGTGACTCCATGCTTCACGCGCCGAAGTGTTATACACGGGCAGCCGGCAGCAGTGCTCGCAGCGCACCACTAATACACATGACATCGCGTGACGGAGCCGCTTCATGCACGCGCGAAGCACTGCGGGAGACCGAGTCGCATGAGCGGACTGAGAGTAACACCAAGGATACAAGTGGTCGGCGTGGTCCAAAAGAAGGCATCACTGAGACGCGTGGGTATACGCCGGTGCTTATACTCCAAGCCGTTTTGCTCGCATACGAAGGCGCTGGCCCCTTGAGGGTAGGTTGCCCTTGTCGGCAGGCGCTGTACCTCAAATTTGCGTCGCGCAGAAGGAACCAGAGCGATGGGGAAAGAGGAGAGAGAGAGGGGGGGGGGGGTTGGCAGACACTGGTCGTCGGTCGGCGTATGTCACTCGCATCAGGAGCGGTGGTAGCTCGGTGGCTGCCTGCCGGGCTTGGCGCAAACGCCACCACTCCACTCGAGGAGCAGGTACGTGCATCCCTCCACCCCCTCCCCACCATGAAGGGTGGGGGTGGGGGGGGGGGGAGTTGCTTGCACAGCTTATTGCGAAGGCAAGGTGGGGTTGGTCGGACACGATCCGGTGAGCAGCGGCCACCCGACGGAAAGCCAGCGCAGCGTTCCGCGCCACCCCACCCCAGCCGCCCCCCTCTTACCACGAGTCAACTGCGAGGCAGTGACCCTCCTGTTGCTGCCTTGGTTCTGAGCATGCCGAAGCAGGAGCCGCCGTGGTGTGTGTGGCCAGCGGACGTATGTGCGGTTCGGAAGACGGGACTGCTTCCTCCGCCGTACATCCCCGCCTCCTGCTTTTCAGGGGCTACGCACCGCTTGGACGTCGACGTCGTCTCTTCGTTGCGTCGCTTGCGCCCGCAGTTTCTCGCTCCCTCTCTCTTTGTTCCGCTGCCTCATCACCGCGGCAGGCCAAAATGCGCTGGAGCATACTGTGGTCTCTTTATTATATATATATTTCTTAGTGACGGACCGTCTGGTGTGATTTGTCTGCCCGTTTCGCATCACCCAGTCGGACCTCGTTCTAGAATGGCCGACTAAACTGCGTCCGTGGTTAAGCCGTAATGGACAGCTCGGCAAGTCCTGCGAAGTGGCCTGCAGAAAAAGGCTCACTTTCTTGAAGTGCTGGAGCTTACTTAGCCATCGCAATTTTAGTAGGAAGCCTGCCTAACAGAGCGGCGTGGCAGTAATGATCTGCATGAGCCGAGCGCTAACGTGGTCGGCACACCCGTCTTGTGCTTTATGTTAATTACGGATTGTTTCCTCCGACACGTCAGTCGTAGCAGCCGCTTTATTTTAGTCTTCTAGATAGCACATGCGTGAGTGCGTGTGTCTCAGAAATGACCAGAATCATACGCGAGAGGTTCCCGTGAAGGTTGAATTTTATACATGAATGCATCTCTTCGTACAACGTTCCTCCGCAGGTCTATCCTAATATACTGTTCATTCCATGTATGGACATACTTGATATGTATGGTGTGATATATATGGTTCTATATCTGTGGCCGTGCTTTACATGGCTGAACTTAAACGCCATATATGGTCCTCAACAATCAGCGCAGAACGGACAAGGGACAAGAAAGGGAACATAGACGAGCGCTGTCTTCCAACAGTTGGAAGACAGCGCTCGTCTATGTTCCCTTTCTTGTCCGTTGTCCGTTCTGTGCCGATTGTTGAGGATGGATTACCAAATAGCCCAATCTCAAACTTTGCAATATATGGGCCAGAAGCGCCATATATGGCCTTATTCGCATCCATATATGGTAAACAGTAGGCACATATGCAGACATATAGTTTATATAAGTGCCGCATAGGGCATTCACGGAAGGGAAGCGCATGTTTCTTTTTATTTACGATTGCTTGTCGCAGGCAGACAAAAAGCTCGCTTAGCCCTTTCATGTTATTACATGGCTCGTTGGAACGCGTTCCAACTTCTTCCCCCCAAAGACATCGCCCGATGATATCGCGAAAAACGACACTTCATTCACAAACGCTCGCAGCGCAGCTGCCGAAGGAGCACGCACCGACGTAAATGAGCTGCCGTCCTTATAATAATCGCTTCCATAATTGATATTTGATTCTAATTAACTCACCGACCCCTCAATCTCATAACGGTTACCGGTTTCCTAACAACCAAGCCCGTGCCAGACACTCATTTGCAAGTACACCCCAGACGCATTACTCGGGTATGACCATCTCATCACGTATAAGGAACACAACTCCTACATTTATACGCGTCGTCGCTTATACATGGACGGCCGCGCGTGAATGAAATAGTAGCCGCTCTCACTCTCTCCGAAGTGACACACACACACACACAGACTCGCGACACTGAAGCTGCCCATTGGCGATGCGATGGCGTGGTCAAGATATGCCATTTTTCGGCCGATTTGGACGAAGGAGCGAAGAGCAAGAGAGAAAGGGGGATGCCGACGGCACCGTCGCCGTCTCGCTTACGTATTCATGTCTACAATTAAATTCACCGGGCATTATGAATTAGCCTGAATAACGCGTGCCGCCGCTGGCTGCGAGACAGAGGCAGTGAGTGAGTGGAGGTTTGTATAGCAAGAGGGGTCGGGGGGGGGGGGGGGGAGGGGGTTCCGGTATGCGTCGCACGGTTTCGAAAGTGAGAGTGAGTACGTGGCTCTCAGTATCGCTCACTCGCTCGAGCAGAATTGCCTCAGCAAGCTCCGCTTCTGCTGGCCGGGTCGGTTCCGTGTTGAGCGAGTGCATGGGCACGCTATTAGTATATACCTGTTGCAGTGCATGTGTCTGTGTGTGGTTTGCACGGGGTGTTCGTGTAATACTAGTTCTTCCGCAACGGCGACCGATGGCTTCCGCGGGCGCCGCGATTAACCGTTTTATCTCGTGACGTCAACAACTGTGCGTACGACGTCGGCGAAACGGAAGGAGGGAAGGACAACCTCTCTTCGCGCCCTTTTTGGCGGTGGCAAGAAGAGAAGGCGAGGAGGGCTGGGAAATGGTTGGGTCTTCGACCGCCTTAATGCCGCGTGCGAGTCCGATTATGCAGCACGGCCCGCGTATGCCGACTCTATTATTCCTTTTTTTCTTTATCTGTTCGTTGTCTCGGCAGGTTGTTTGTTCTTTTCAGCGACCGCTTCAATCGCCGTCTCACTATGACTCGTCGTCGTCGTGTTATTTGGGATGCTAATGCGCATACGAACGCACGCGCCGTGCGATGCCAGCGTTTATTTGACTCTCGTCTGTGGGGCACTGGGTTGCCAAGGTCGGTGATCCCGCGGCTGATCCGGCGCTTCGTCTCAAAACAAGAAAGATAAAGGGCAGCGCGTGCTATAATGGGCCGCGTTTTATCGGTTACCTCGAGCGCGGCATTACGCACCCTTCCTCTACACTGATCTCGCTTTTTTTTTCTCTACTCTATCTCAGCTCGCGCTCGGCGTTGCATACGCAAGCAGCGCGAAGCACCGCTGTGGCGGCATGCCACGTACGTTGCTTTAGGTAAATATCTCCGTACTGTGCAATGCGGAAACGCTTAAAATGCGCATAATTTTAGGCGCGCGAATGGTGGGAGAGTTGCGGGGGGGAAGGAAAAACGTAGACGAGAGAATGCGTTAATGCGCGCTCGTGCGACGGTTTTCACTGCAAGGTCAAGGCCGGCTCTAATCGCTTAAGTGAGGCGCGGATGTTGGATGCTGATGTGTGCGTTTGTTATGTAACGGGGCGCTCGGGGAAGTTGTAAAAAGGGAAACGTCAATGAAGTAAGATTAGGTTTAGTCCTTGGCGTGTGCGCCGAGGGCGGTGACACAGACCGCGATAAAACGTGGGAAGAATGGATGAAGGATTAAAGATGCATGTGGCCGCGGCTTCGCTGCGGAAATGCGTTGGAAAGATTATTTGTTGTCGTCCCTTATGATTTCCCGTAAACCAATAAGATTTTAAGGATGAACGTGCAATATCTACATCGGTGAGATCTATATTGTTGCTAGTTATCTTCCTTTTTTTTTGCCCTTATCTGTGAGCGCGTAATTAACAGATTGCAAGTAAACAAGAATCGCGACGTGTGGTCATTTGTATAAGGAAGGCTTCCTGAGATTCATGTGATATCGTTTATACCATTCCTTAATTTCCGTACCACAACCATTCTGAGCACCATTGCCAATCGCGATAGCAGGCAGACCGGACTGCCAGAGAAAAAAAGAAAGCAAATAACAGAACCAGTATTAAGTTAGGAAAAGTGGTCCAGGAAGAAGTTAGCAAAGTGGTCCCAGGAATGCTTGCCGCCTAATTCGAACACTCCCCTCTTTCTTAAGAGCAGCAGTTTAGGCACGTTGACTACCATGTCTTTCTGACTGCTTAGCGCAACTCAGAGTAAAAGGAAACAATTGTAGCGGCAGAGGGTAGGACAAGGCGACAGTGTGAGCGTTATAATGCTGTAGTCTCGCCTTCTACCCCTACCTTTTTTTTCCCCCTTTACTCAGATTGAGTAGCGCTAAACACTCAGAACGTCCCCGTTTCCTATTTTCTCTTACTTATAAAACGAGCGTCTATCGTTCATGCGTTTCAAACGCCACTGCACTCACGGACAGACTCGCCTACAGTGGAACAGAGAACCGTACTTTTCTTTCCTTTTTTTTCCCTCCTTCTTTCCTTTCACCCTCGCGTCACGAAATATCGAACTTTCGAGCACGAGAAAGCGGTCACGTCACACCGAGCGAGCAGCTCTGCCCGTCTTCGCTTGCTCCCTCTATCAACACATACAAACACACACATACGCCAGCGTTCCGCAACAAAAGGCACGTACACGAGCGTGCAGCCTGATATCCTCTCGGTCACGCACCTTATACCAATCTCTATATACCATCCTCACCTGCTCTCCTCCAATATCTTCGACCCATCGCCTCACCGGCTGCTCCGCTATTGTTTCTCTATATGCTCTTTTTTTTTTCATTTCGTCTTCAAACGCCATGGAGCTTATGCGCGCACCATCGTTTCATCGCAATCGCCAGCAGAAGAGGTGAAAAGTGCCGGGTTCGGCGAGAAAGTGGATATCATACGCCATCGCGGCACCGAGCGAAGAATAACGGAGGCAAGCCTTGCGGGATGTTTCGGATATAAAGGAACAAAACAGAAAAGGAGATCAAAAGAAAGATGCAACATCAAAGCATGCAACATACGTATACAGGAAAGCCTATCCTTCCTATCCCCCCTGGTAGCCAGTTTTCTCGCAATGCGCGCACGACCGCGCTGCCGTATGCTCACGTGCGCGCAGGAAGATGATTCAGGCCGTTACGATCAGAAACGCGCTGAAAGGCTGAAACAATGAAGCGCGCATCGTCGTCATCACGGGAGTTGTTGAGTGGCTCCCGCTTTCGGCGACGGGAAAATGTGACAGCTGTCATCGGCATGTGGTCCGTAGTTACGGTGTTCGAAGTGCGAGAAGAAAGAAGGAACGAAAGAAAAGCGCGTTAAAGCCGAGCGCGGGGAGAGAGAGGGATCGGACGGGTGTTGGCTCGCACACGCCCTGTAGCTTTCACGCCGAGCCCGCGGCTTCAGGAGTTCGTATACTTGTAATGACGCGCGTTGACGTGTACGTGACCGCGCGCCTTCAGGGGCCCTGAAGGCGGTGGTTTTGGCGTGGCCTACACTGCACACCTGCCTGCCAAGAGAAGCACACGCGGGAAGTGGAAGAAGCTTCTTACCATGTCCGCCCCCTTTGTCAGCCCTGCCGCGTCCGGTAGTCTTATATATAGAGCCAACTGCCGGCCGCCCACATATCGCGCACCTTCAGTCGTTGCTTGCATACTTTCGCTTTCGCTCTCGGCATTTTTGGCTTTACTTGTCATTACACTGGGCTTGGTTGTGCACGCGACACTTGCTAATGCACATGTAACGAGATATATAGCGACATTGTTCAATCAATGCTAAAGATGTTTGATTGGTTATACGCCTATAGTGGACTACTCCGTACGATGGAGGGGACTTGCGCGCTAGAGCGAGAGAGGCTATGGTCTGTTGCCGTTGCAACGTGTTATAACTGTGTATGTGGTATTGCAAAATGTACAAGTGAGTGACAATTAATGCAAATTACTATTACAAACTTTATTTATACTTACATACGATAGCTATGCGTTTAATCCTCTTTTCTTCTTCCCTTTGTTTCTTTGTTGTTGCTTGAGCCGGGGAACAACTGCTGTGTGCTGAGTTGTCCTGTTTGTTCGTTTGTTTGAAACCGAACAATATCTGCTTCGCTCTGTAAGCGTAAGACATAAGCAGTAGCGGGTCTCACACATGACTCCAACCTCTCCCATACACGCGTCTAATAACAATACGTAAATAAACCCATGGTAATTTCTCATCGGTACGGAGAAGCAGCGCTTGTTAAGATGGACCACTTGTTGGACTACATGCTCTTCTGTAGGAGCGAGCGTCGAGGACCAATGCGATTAAAAATACAGCTTACATTCTTTCTGCCTCAAAGCGCTCGCACTCGGCTATATATAAATCAATTGCCAGGACTGTACCGACAAGTCTGACCGTCGATGGCTCGTTCAAGGTCGTTACCGACGCAAAATGAACGTGCAAGCTGTTTGCTTAGCTCTCTCTCTCTCTCTTTCTCTTGCTTCTCGTTATCTTAATTTTTGGCAGGCACGTATCTAACTTTTAGGTCCATTTCACGTTCATAGAAGATAATCAAGAACTACATGTATTTTCTTTAAAGCGAAGCCAGCTAAGCCTATCCTGCAGTGTTTGGTGTGACCACTGCTACTGTGGGCTAGACAGTGCGTTGCTTGGTCGGTTAATAATACCCTGCGGCTATATATTGTGGAAGCATATCGAAACCTTGGACGTTCTTGAAAGTTAGTGCCCGCGAACGGGATTTTGTAAGCATGTATGATGACGCATTCAAAATAGTGCCAGTAAGCGCACGTCTCACTTCTAAGCTGCCCAATAACAAAAAAATATTAAGGCAGCTTAGCACAAGTGATGCCAAGCCTGGAGGAAAGGCGGAGCGGGAAGGCTTCTGTGTTCTCTTCGGTTTTCTCTTTCTTTCTTTTTTCTCTTTTCCAGTTTTTTTCTGTCTTTTTTCACTCGTGATTTCTGTTTTTCTTCTCATTTTTACCCATTTCTTTCTGTCTGCTTTTATTTCTCGTTTGCTTCTTTTTTTTCTATTTTTATGCATAGTTTTGCCTGCGTTACGACAAGCGATGACAACATACGACAGCATACGGCAGCCCGGACCCCTAAAGTGCTCCGCACTTAAAAGACAGAAAACAACATAAAATCTGAATACAGTGAAACCTCGGTGATGCGAATCTTACGGGGCCACCAAAAATATTCGTGTCATCCGAAATTCGTATCACCAGAAAGCATGGAAAATTAGCATGAGACAAAAGAAACCTGGCGTACATTTTCATTTATTGTTTTTGAGGTCCGCAAGCAACGTCAGGAAGAACCCTAAATTGATGTCAGTTAAGTTTTTAGGTGTCCGCAATCATCACTAGCAATCGTAAATATACGGCCTGAACGCGCGTATTTAATTAATGAACCAGGTGCGTTGTGACCCGCGACAGCAGTAGCCGCTTCCAAATTTCAATATGCTTTTTTGCATGACACTAGAGTGCGTGACACTAGAGAGCGAAAGTAACGAAAGAAGCGCTTTGACGCCATGGATTCAAGGCCACAAAATTACAAACCACGGTTTCTGTGTTGTGGTTTTGTTGACGTGTAACGCGTTCGCAGGTGTTAACGCGGAGGCCACGGTAATGCGAATTACTTTACCGCTTCCAGAGGGCAACACCACCCGCCGACCGGGAGAGTGGTAGATATAAAAGGCGCTTTTGTAAAGCCCTTGAGGCTGTGACCGTGGGCGCAGTGGATAGCGTGCCCGGCGTTAGTTGTTGCCGAACGAGCGGTCGTGGGTTCGATGCCCGTTGATGGAACTTTTTTTCTTTGGCATCTGATCGTGTATTTTTTCGACGTCATTTCCGTGACGGAAATACGTCACTGAAGTCTTGGTGGACCCCGGCATAAAACACTTTCGTGTAAAATTCTTTTATCGGGCCGCTTCGTCTGGCCTCCCTTCGCCTAAATTCGTTCCGTAGAGACTTGACAGCTGCCATAGAGCTCTCATATATTATTTTTGACTTTGAACAACAAGCCACAAGGCTTGATGAGAAAGCTGTTATACCAGGAACTGTTAACAATTAGCAGATTACATTCGCAAAACCCTCTCTTTGAGCGGGTTCGCGCAACGCCTTAGACTTCGCTTGTTTTACGAATATCTTGTCAGAAAAGGGTCCACATTCGTGGACTCCTCTGTTTGGTCAGTCCATACGTATACGGTCTATCCTACTTGTTTTCGTGTTTCGACCTTTTCCAACACCAATAAGCGTCCGATGAACGTGGCCTCTATTTGGGTGGCTTACAGTTCGATGATCGCGTCCTTCACCTTAGCGTGATAACGCAAGTACGCGCCTACTGTGCGCTCAGCTCTCACTGCTGGTCAATCTATCTATTCGTTGTTTCATTCTGCAGGAGGTGTTTTCCTCTTGCTCAAGATTCTCTTTCATTTCATAGCAGGGAAAGGAAGGCCGGCAATCTTCAGTGTCGAGATAGGCGAACGAAAGCAAAAATAAATGGCAATCGTGATTACGGGGCGAGTCGTGTTGTGATGGAAGTGAACGTGGCTGTCTTCGCTTACGGGACGTCCCGAACAAGGCGCACGTCTGTTGGGGCAGCTCACGCCGCGGGAGGCTTTTACGCCGCTGTCAGCCCCACGGCGCCTGCGTGCACTGCCTTCGCGGCCTTTGTTTCTCTGCGTTCTTCTTGATGCCGTTTCGTGTACGCTCGGCGTCTGGTGCGCCGCGAATTTCTTCTCTGCTGCCAGTCAACTTTCGCTGTGCACAGCTGGACACTGGTTGCCGGATTTTGCCGGCCGCCGGACGAAAGATTCCACGTCAGGAAACACTTGTTCGAAGAAAAAAGTTTCATCTTTTTCTTTGCAATGCTACCCCACCCTTTCAAGCGCATAGGCTTTTTGTCGGACTTGGTGCATTTTTTTTTCAGGTCATTTGAACACTGTTGTGCATGAACGGCAGGGCTGACAAGGCTTTCGTTGGGGGCGGGGTTGGAGCGTGTTAAACGAAGCATTGCAAAAACAAGAAAATACAAGGGAGATTAAGGTCGTCTTATAACTTGGCATGTAAACCACTGATCCAGGATTAACTATGTTCCGTGCATGCTCGACTTAGTTCAGAGCCCGTTTTCTGCGCTAGGCATGAAATTTACGCGCAGTCCCCATTCATTCACACTACATTCCCCGGGCATATGCACTAATCGTCTTGTATTAAGCACTCTCGAGTATGTCCTTTTAGAAAGCAATAAAGATTGGAAACGTTGTGCTGGACGCATGAAATTTGTAATGCTCACGTACGCACCTAATGAATGGATTTGTTGCAATCTTCGCTAGAAAGAAAAATACTGCTGAAAACAGGCTATAACCTGACTTCGTATGTAACCCTCATTCAGAAAACGCTGAGCATGGGGATCCGGGAAAATTGCTATATAGGGCACAGCGAGTAATTCTGTGCGAAAAGCACTCTTGCTTTTATTTGGAAAAGGGCGCTGATTGCTCCTTCGGGACCAGACAAGTCCAGATGTCTCAACTAAGTACCACAGCAAAATAATCGGATCAATTTTACCGCAGCAGTTCGTTCACTGAAAGAAGATATCGAGTACAGAAAGGCGGGCGAGGGTAGTGCTTGGCCTGCTGGCGTTGTCATCGTAGCCCTTGACGAACTTGCACTTCGCACGCCAAAGTCAGCTCCGTGTTGCTTTTATATTCTTTCGCTCTCCAAAGTTTCAGGGTCCCTTAAATGTCCGCGCGGAACGTCGTATAGGTCGCTGGTTTATTTCGTGCCTACGTATACACGCTTGTTCTCGAGGGGCAGCCTTGGGCAGGGGTGCCCGCCGCTGGAGAGCACCAGCAGCGGGTAATGGAATGAGACAGTGTCCTCGAGAGAGCCTGGAAGACCTTCCTTTTTTTTTTTTTTCTCCCTCTCTTCCGCCGTCCGCAGCCATAAAGATTGCGGTTCTAGGGCTCGCTCGTTCGTCGTCTCGGACGAGGAAGAGACGGTCGGCGAACGCCATCGCCAGCGGTGTACGTGCGGCCGCTGAGCAGAGCGAAGCGTTCTGTACGGCGCGCAGGACCTCAACCTACATAAGCTCGCTATACGCCTATAACACGCGCGCCGCACCGCCCCTGACACTCGCTTCTCGCTCGGCTTTCTCTTTCGTCGTTGTGTTTGTGCTCTCGCGAAACCATAAGTCCAGTGACCTTCCCCGCGGGTGACAGCAGTAATTGGAACAGCACGCGTGCGCCATTGAGCCGCTGTTTCGGAAGATAAGACAAACAATTAACGGTCCTGCGCCTTCGTTGTTTATTCCTTCAGCTCCTCGGTCAGTTTTCAGTCTAAAATGCGACGGTCAAGGTGGCATTGATATGCGTCTGGTCGTAAAATGATTCGCAGTACTTCATTTGCGTATGCGTAAGAGTACGGCCGCCAGTCCTTTCGTTCGGGCCTTCTTATTCGCTGTAACACGAGATCCAACGCTACACTCGGCACCCTGTCCACGACTTCGGGATGTTGTGGCTGAAATAACGAAGACAGCTGAATGCGTACAAAGCGCGTCGTTTAACAGGTGCTTTCAATCAATGCTGCTATTCATGGAAAGTGAAAATATGACACGTTGTTCTCACTGTTTCTTCAAAAATAAAATAAAAATGTTCCAAGAGACCAAGTGGCAGAGCTAGGGGAAGAAGTTCGACTGGTCAGCATGACTAGCCTTCGGCTTACCAGTGCGCAAACGAATAGACAGTCGTAATTCACTTAACAATTCAATTACAATCGCTGTGATTCGCGCGCTAAGTAGGTATAGGTGAAGGGCTGGTTGTAGAGCTAACAGACCAACAAATTAAGACGTGAATATATTTTCTTCAATACGACGTGAATAAGTTTCTCTGCTGTGGTGTCATCCATTAGGTTGTGTATTTACATTCTGCATTGCGTTAATTATAATTGCAAGAGTGTAAGATAATTTTTGCTTGCTGTAATCAGCTCGCGGATATTGCACGTGTCATTGTTTTTGTGGCGTGCTGTTTGACTTATAAGTTAGCATAACTCCGCTCTGCTGTACCGGGAAATCTAAATTCAATAAATTCCTGATACGGGTAATCACAAATCAAATAGGCTACTTATCTATAGATGCACCTCCACCACGTAGTGCCACCAACACAACTACCATGATAATCGCTACCACACCACCAAGTTATCGGTCCTGTTTCATCATCGTCCTAAATTTCGTCATTATCGACTTCGTCAGTGTTATCATCATACTATAATCGTAATCACCACCACACCTGTCAAGGTGAACGCTATAGGTGTCCTCGTTCGGATAGTGGTGCTTGTTTTTAACAGCGAGGCTTTTTAAGCTAGCCGTAATTTGTGTGGCATATAAAAAAACTATCATCATCATGAACGGGTAGGATGTGCCACATAAATTGGGCAGATCCCACTAATCACCGCTGGTCCACTAAAATGAAAACAGGCAACAATTATCCCAAGAAATGGCTATCGTCACGGGTATGTGCCACTGAAATTGGGCAAATCCCATACTCACCATGGTTCACTAAGAGAGAGAGAACGCTATAGAAAGCTTCATATTCCATATGTTGCCGTCTTGCGCTGTGAATATGGAGGCTAGAAACCAACTCGCCCAACCATATACCTCGTGGAGCTATAGAAAGAAAGAGAGAGATAAAAAAAAATGAGAGAAATAATGGGAATAATGACGTAAGTAGATTGAAAGACAGAGAATGAGAGAGAAAGAGTAAGAAAGAGAGAGAAAGAAGCAAGGAGAGAAAAGAGAGAAAAAAAAGAAGACAGATCACGAGAGACAAGAGGAAGAAAAAAGCAGAGATAAAGAAAGAGTCTTTCTATGAGAGGCGCGAGCGCTCGGTTCTGGAGTTTGGACATCCGTGTCGTGACTAACCTAGCTAAAGCTTAGCAGCAATCTAGAAGCAACTAGATTAGGCTTCAGACTCGTCCAACTTCGCTGTTTCAAGCCTTGCGCGACTTCGTGCAAGCTTCGCCAATTTTCTTTTCAAATCTTTACTTTGAGTAGCGGTAGCGCGTGTCGAAGTTCTTGTTTTATTCATTCGTTCTGCATTTTTTTGTCCCTCCTTGAATTCTGTTGACGGCATTGGCCGCCTTCGGTGTAGCCTTCACGAAAGCTTCGCAAACGCCCTCAGCGAGAACTAGGAGCCTCTTGTCGGCGATGTTGCTACGGGACGCAGAATAAGTGTTTTTTTCTCAACAGCCACTTTGAGAGGTTATAGAATCGTGGCAACAGTGTGACAGAAACCGGAAGGCGTATGGAAACTGGCTGTGCTCAATCATCTCCAGCCCCTTCCAACATTACATAGATAAACCTGTCGCTGTATCCCAATGAGTGCATGGTGCTCGTGCGTTGAGTGTTTAACGTTGTTTCTTTCCGCATTTTCTTCTTTTTTTTTTCTTAAACCATGAGCGCCTATGATGAGCAGCACAGCGATTGGGTAGCCTAATAACCGTCTCTTAAGTAATCGTTGATAGGTCGGTTCACGTAATGACACATTCGAATTCACTACATGTATCTTAATATAGATAGATATCTTAGCATACCATTTCCAGTTTGAGTACCTACCGCCTCGGTATAACTTAAGCAATAGAACGAAGGTCACTATACCAAGGGCCCGTCACCGAGGCCATGGAGTCAGCTCTTTTAAAGTCCCGTAATAGATAGTAGGGTATGATTACTCTTGCGAATTGGTGTTCCCAGTGTCGCTCTCTGCAGTTAATAATGAGGCGGTGAAACCATTGGTAACTTGTCGGTACAGTTAAGAACAGCCTAATTTCGAGTGGCAAAGCAAAGGCAGCAGCGATATCGCGAGCACTCTCCCCGAATTACCAAGACGCCCAGCGCCCTGTAACATCTCGCGGTTGTATACGTATATGCACTTACTCTAGCCACTCGCGAGGGCATCGCCTTCTTCTTCTTCTTTTTTTTTTTTTTTCCAGCTGCGCAAGCCATAAGAGCCCGCACGGCGAACCCCGGGCTTTCCCCTTTCAGAGCGTCTGGTCTGGGTCAGCGACGGACGGACAGACTCGGGTGTTGTGGCACCGTTGCTACGCTGGTCACGGTTTCTCCGCCGACGTGTGCTGGGCAGCTAAGAAGGAGCTCGCACAGTAAGCACGGACGTATAGACGACGAACACGAAAGGGGAAGGGGGCGCCTCCTCGCTGAGTACCCGGCCAGCCGTGGCTCCTTCGAGCCCTGCGCGGACAGTTCGATGCAGCGAATCTACGTCTTACAGTACTCGAGAATGCAAGCCAAAATGCTTGTTTCCGATACAAGAAATAGTCCCTTACGTAAGCTCGCAATTGGCTGCATGCTTCGATGGGCAACCCCTTTGCAAGGCAGTTTGTTTCTGAAAAGCAGTGAGCCTCGAATTCCCGCGTAACAGCAGAACGTGTCGTTCTCAAATTGATGTTATTAATCGGCCAGCGGAGTAATACATGTTTCCGAGTGTCCTCCTCGCTCTTTAAATGGTGAAAACGTTGTTCGCTGTTGCGAGCGCACTGCTCCAAATTGTAGTTGAGGCCGCATCGCGTTGTTCCCCGAGCGTCTCTTCTCCTTCCTCCTATAGGACAGAAAGAGCTGCGATGGAACGCGAGTAAAGAGAAAGGAAAAATGGTGTACGAACTGAGCATTTAGAAAAGAAACGGAGGAGGAAAACCACGTCGTGGCTGCGGCTGTTACAGCAGTGAGCGGAAGATAACGCTAGAAGCCAACGCGGGGCATTGGAAGTGAGGGTGAGGGCTGGGTAGAGGCGGTACAAAACTGAGCTTACGGTCCTGAGCACGGTTCTCCGCTCGCATCGGTCCTCGAGTGGAAGAAACTCGCGGACCGTGTACGCGCCTGCCCGCTCCAGCGGAAAACGACCCAAAACGTTGACTCGTCCTCCCAACCCTCAACCCCCCCCTTCCTCCTCTCTTTCTGCCTACACGGCCTCCAGTACTTCGTCCGGTACAAGTATACCGCCAAGCCTTGGCGTCTCACAAACGTAAAATGCGCGCAGCATCTCGCTTTTCTCTCACCCGCGAAAGTGAAGACGATGGAGAGGCGAAGGAGGAGAGGGAACGCGAGGGAGTGGGAAAGACGTATGGTGGACGGCGCAGAAAGAGGGCAAAACGGCGGCGGCGGACAATAGGGAACACCGGTCACGATTTCAATTAGTACTTTCCATCTCGCGAAGCCCCTTCGTCGGATCCCCGTGGCACAGGGAGGGGCATTCCCGATTTTCGTTTCGTCAACATTACTTCTTTATTTAGACGCGCCATTCTGTCTACTTCTCTTTCTTTCTTGTATTCACAAAAGGTCCACAAAAGAGGAAAGAAAAGAGAAAGTCAGGAGGGCACCGAACAATCGAAGGAATCAGGAGGAGAGTGCTGACGAGCGCCCAAGAATGTTTGCCTTCGCTCGAAAATGTACCGCTGCGTTTCCTGCAGGGTCGAGGGAAAGAATAGATCATGCTCCGGCTTCCTGGTCGTACTGCAGCGCTGCGACCGGCTTGAAACTGTCGCGGGTGCCTTGGTAGTAAGAGTACTGATATCTCATTTTCCGAGGGTGAACTGATCGGTCGTACACATGCGACATGAACATGTCCATCCGTAAACCCGGCGCAAAAGGGGAGGGCGGGAGTTTAACCAGACATCCCATTTGCTGCCCTGCATTGGGTTAAAGGGATGAAGGGGTGGAAAGGGAGATATAATGAAAGAGTGGGAGCATGTGTTCGCACGCAGTCTTGGAGGTGCATACCTGGTCTACCGCGGTAGCAGAGACCAGTCGACCTTACGGGCTCTAGCAGCAGTTTTACTGCCTTCTATGCCATCGATGCGCACGACCATGATCTAGGAATTCTGGCTTCCGAAAACGCTCTCGAGTCCAGTCGATTTAATGCGACCCTGAGAATCTATCCTCTATACGGGTGGCACTAAATCCACCGGACTCGACGCCGTTTTCGGAAGCCAATAGCGCTGGATGTCATAAGCGGTGCAAATGCATTGGTCGTGTGTCTCCTGTGGTCTTTTCAGTCCTGCAGGAGTCAGATGATGTATCAGTCATTCTTATGCGAAAAGAGTACGCCTTCGTCATTGCAAATCTCATCCGGAGGCGGCGTAATAACTTAGTATCTGAGCGGGAATGTTGTGATGACAGTCGCAGCTCTAAAGGACAGGCACGTAGGCAAGGGCTCCCCCCCCCCCCCCCCCCGGAAATTCGTCCAGCCTTTTATATTCCCGGGCAACTTTTTTTCTTTTTACCATGAAAAGACTTTCTTTCGAATAATTAGGCCCTGCCCCCCCCCCCCCTCCCCCCGAAAAAAATCCTGGCTACGTGCCTGCTAAAGGAAGATCAAGTCCATGTACGGGCGACATTTCTGAAAGCTATAAGAGAAGACCGATAAGTATGTGCACGCTTACGTAAGCCTCTTGGCGTACCAAAATCAAAGCCGCTAACTACGTTGACGGGGAAAAGGTGGGTGCGTGAACAGAGTTTGCTTTTTAGTTGAGTGCAGTAAACGACGAACCGCGACCTCTGCTGAACCATGCTCCGGGCCGGGCACAGTCGACGCAGTCGAAGAAACCTGTTACTGGTATTCTGCACAACCGAGAGCCGTTGTTATTAGGCTACGGGAGCGCGAACGTGAAATTGCACCTTTTCTGCGAAAAATTACCGCGTGTAATCACTGAATTCATTCATCGAGATTTACTGCTGTGGAGAAGCCGACACCATATTTTCTGTCAATGTTTTCGCCATCAGTTACTGTTCGTGCGGACTAGTTCTCCTGTGAGTGCGAATGACATGATAGTCACTGAGATAGTTCGGTTGTGATCTTTTAACATGCACATTTCCTGTACCTCTTGTGGATATAGTAACGATGAAACACGTTTTCCTCTTCCTCGAATTTCTACTAACACGTGTCAATATTGTTTTCGGGTAACTACCACATTTACTTGATTCTAACGCGATCACAATTTTACGCGAAGGGTGACTTCTCATTGCATCGAGGAAGAAAACAGTAGTTTTGGTATTCGATCGTAAAGCGAGCGGTCGACTTTAGGTAGCAAAAATCTGGAAAAGAACTCGCGTTTCATTCGAGTAAATGCAGTAATGTAACCGCGATTACATATCGTTATATCTTCATTGTCATGACGACGCATGCGCAGTAAGATATGCATGCAGTTAGACAATGCTCCCATTTTACCTTCCGATGAAAGTCAGTGCATGATGCTATGGCTTTCTTCTTAAGCTCGTTGTGCTACTACAATGCGCCTATAACACTCAAGCTCTGCCGGCTGACGCACTCCTACAATTATCGTGCTTCATACCTCACTACAAACTGGGGGATCAGAAAAGTAGAACAGAATAGGGGAAAACCTCATATTCAGTTCTGGTCTTACCTCTCCCATGTCCCTTTCTTGCGTTTTGCGCATGATCTTTCCTTAGTTTCCGTTGTTGTTTTCGGGCTTCCATCTTCCATGCTTCTGAGCTGCTGTTGCGGATATGCGGGTCCGCAGTGACGATTTCGAGGCACCGCGGTGAATGCGGGAAGGACGCACCTTCTCCCCTTTCACGGTCTTGCGCCGCCGCCGCCGACGGCTGCGTGGCGGTGTGTGGGCAAACGTGCGTGATGGCTGACAAATTGGGCCTCCTAATCGGTCCTGAGTGGCGCCGATGCCGGGCCCCTCACGCGCAGTGTCTCTCACTGTGCGTGTGTGCGTGTGTGGTGCGCCCGTTAACGGCCATGTGCGCGGTCCTGTTTTTCTCCGCGAACTGAGGCCGAATGCACTGGTTGCGGTTAATTTGGGGCCATTTCAGCTTCAATTTGCCCCGTGCATGCATTTTGTTTGTGTATGCGCGTTTGCATTCTTTTGTTCGTGGCGCCAAGCGTTTTGGGAATGTGTGGCCGAACCAGCAAGTCACCGAGCCTTCTTGTGCCATAAAAATATGATGAGACTTGGAGTCTTGCCTGAGGTTACAGAGCTGGCTGTTTGGTTGTGCCCGTATTATGTCTTGAAGCACTGCAATTTCTGAAAAAACGCTCAATATTTTTTTTTTTTAAATCAAGCTCAGCCCGTTGCTCTTGTGCAGTGCTGATGACAAGCGGTCGTGTTTCGGCTTAAATTCCTGGAATTTATTTCGCATGCTACTTAAGCTATTTGATATTTTGCATCTCTTTGGCGGCCTTGATGCGTTTATAGTCACTGTCACGTTCGTCACTTCCACGCATACATTAAGTCTACTTAAACCATTAACCCTCGTTCGTGTTTCCCCGTACTCGCTCGCTCGCGTCCAACTCTTCTATTTCCGGAGTGCAGCTTTAAATGAAGCCATGACTTTTTTCGCCGCCTATCTTTTCATTTCCGAAGCAATCGTCCCCCCCCCCCCCCCCCCCAAATTTCGTTCTTCTCTTTCTTACGTTTCCTTTTAAGACGAAAGGCTTAAATGGCTCGTGAGAACCGGCATGTATACCTTCTGGCGGCGTCCGCCGTCGGTGACCGCACACATGATACCGAAGGTATCACGTTTGTCACGTGGCTTCGGAAGGGTGACCAATACAATCAACTGAAGAAGAAGCAGAAGAGGAAGAAGGCTTTCGCTAGTGTGCCTCAATATGTGCGCCCCAAACGCGCATCAAGGCACCCTAGCTTTCGCCTTCGTGTCGTCTTAGGCGAATGCGTGAATTATCCTGTTAGTTTCTCTTTTTTTGCTTTTTTATTTTGTTCACGTTTACCTTACATCGCCATTCGTCAACGCCTATACTTCCCCGACGTCAAGTTGCCGTACAGACAACCGCTTCTGTGCCTTTCTGGGCACGTTCTGTCTTTGTATCCGAACGTGCGAACGTAATCCGCTAAGGACTATACGCCATAATAGCGGAGGAGGTGGTCTATAAGAGATATGACAGGAAAGAGGGGATGGGTGTATTGGGTGGGGGGCACTTGGCGGCGGGCGGAAGGGAGGTGGTCCTCCAACTCTCCAAGAAGCAGCGGTGGTGGTTTCTTCTTTTCTTTTTCTTTATTTTTCTTCGTCGACCCCGCCTGGAGTATATACAAGGAAAAAAATGCTCGTGCATCCTGCCACGACGTTGTGACAGATGACTGTTATATTTGGCGCGCGCGCGGGAGAGCTGTGCCTTTATTTCTCCGCACGCTGTCGTGCATGCGGTCTCGTTGGAGTGATTACGCACTCACGCGTTAGATTGAGTTTTGCGTGTTGCGGCCGGCCGGTCAACGCAGGCACATCGTGAGCGCGCAGGCGCGCGCTTTCTTCCGCTTTGAACCGGATTTGCGCGCGCTTTTGGCGACCCGCGCTATAGGCCTTATTTCGGAGTACGCCTTCACAATCGTTCCGTTTTAGTGAGCGAGTGCTTTCGGGGTCGTAAAAAGAAACGGCTTCCCTTGTTTCCGCTTTGTATAAAGGTTCGAAGGAACCCTGGACAGCTTTCTTTACCTGTAATGACAGTCGATTAGCAGGATCATCAGTATGCTTAAGCAAAAGGAAAAAGAGATAGGCGATGTCACTTTTGCTCAATGCTAATAAAGATACATAGGTAAAGCTAACAAGAAAACACGATCTTTTTTTTTTTTTTACGCGCATGAGCCAATTAACCGTAACAGGATTAAAGACAAAGTAAAGACAGAAGAACAGGACTAAAGACAGAAAGTGCGTTCAGCGAATGGTTGAGCTCAGGTCTATATCTTTCATATTAACTTTTGCCTTTTCTGAACATCGTCCAAAACATAACTGAGAAACAAACGTAAGCTGAGGGTGTTCCTTCAATGTCCGAAGGCTCGCGCAGCCAAAAAGCCTTTCGTGCTGAGCGGGCTCCCCTAATAGTATGAACGCTTTATTTTCCTGCCTCGCAATCTACGGCACAATGCGGTCTCTACTAGCACGTGCCTTACGGGCTGCGCCCAGCTTATGAGCGAGGCTGAAGGCGCCGCTGCATTAGGCCGCCTTCGTGTACGTTGCGCGTATGGCACGCCACGTTGGAGTTGCGGCACGGAAGACGACCACGGCGGCCCCGCAGGGATGGATGGTTGCTCTGAGGGTGCGGCTGCGGCGGCGATGGGTTGCCACTGCTGCTTGATTCTAGTCTGTTTTTTTCTTCCTAAGCTACGCTGCCGGCGTTGCCTGTGGAGTGTGGAGCAGCTATATGTGAACGCATGCCACTAGTTCCGTGCAGCAGTTCAAAGGCTGTGGGCGGTCCTGCGCATGCGTGTGCTATACTTCTATATACGACTGCGTCATGGCACAGGACATACTTTCAAGTATGTCTCTCTCGCGCACACATGCACGAACGTAATACGCATGAGCATACATATAGATTCACCGCCGCATAACTTACCTTGAACCAGCGCTCCAGCCTACCGCCAGCAGGATATGAGGCGTACTGTCATTCTGCTAAACTTCCTACTAAAACCACGTATATTAGGCCTTGTAGAAATTGTCGGTGCGGCCAACGACACATGTTTAATCGACAGACGTTTACTGGATTGGTCGCAGGTCGACCCAAGCTGGTTTTCTGGCTTCTGAAAGCATGGCCTAAATACAACTGTAATCGTACTTCACGTATGCATTCAGCTGTAGTACACGTTGCCGTCCTCTTATTGGGCTCTACGGGGCTAGCGCTACGGGCTACTCGACATTTGAAAATACTATGTAATAGTTACCGCGTTTTGCCTACCACCAGAAGTGGCCCACGTTAGTGTATGCGCCGGGCTGTTGCTGCGCCCTATCTTTTGCAAATTTTTACTTGCTCTGGCAACTTAGTGTTAAAAGGCTCCAAGAAGCATAATAGCAATGAAAAAGAATGGTCTGGACACGGATTCACTAAAGCTACTTCATCGCCTACACTAGGGAGTCGTGATGAAAGGGATAATTGATAACCACACGCTTGTAGCACAAAGGCACAACAAAATCCATACGGGTGGTTTCTCAGAAAGCAAAGCCTCTTCGTTGAAGAAAAATTCGTCCTGGACCAGGGATCGAACCTGGGACCAACGCCTTTCCTGAGCGTCCGCTCTACCATTTGAGCCAACTAGGATGGACAATTGGCAGCGCGAGGGCGCATTCATCAACTCGAAGCACATGGACACAGAATATTCCAAATGTCTGTCAGAATATTGCTCTCTCTCTCTCTGCCAGTGGTGCAGATATGAACGCTTATATGACAATGTGTCAGGCTTTCTCCGTTAAATATGGAACTCCAGGGCACGTTGTTGGCTGCCTTATACTGGGTACAAGACGGCGGACGCAGCAAGTTAGACTGCACCGGCTCTGTACGCCAGCCTTTGACAACGGTGCACCGAACTTGGGCGTCGGGCTGAGGCGGAGATGTAGGAGAGCCTCGGCGAGCGGGCGTGCGACGGGGCGACGTCCCGTCGGCAATCCGTTCAGGCGTCCGACCTCCCGTTGGGTCAGCCCGCGATGAGCACACGCCTTCCTCGCACGGGGCGCTTCTTCCTCTCGCCATCGCCGCCGTGGTTGCGCAGCGTTGCCGACTGGCTCTAGTTGGGATCCGACGCCTCACCCCCACATTTTTTTTTCCCTTTTTTTTTTTTTGTTCTGTCCCGGAAACGGTATTGCGACGACGACTGGTGGCATCCGCATACGCATTCGACACCATGTGTCGGTGAGGCCAGAGCAAGTGAACCGAACCTGAGCCCGCAATCGGGGCGAAGTTACCGGAAGTTGCCATAGTTACGAAGCTCACATTTACAAATTTACGAACAATGTGCGCGAACTTTTCGTAAGTAGAGGTGGAATGTTGAAAATGTAAGTGAAAGATAGGGACGTTAGGTGGTACCCACACAGGCTGGGAAGAGGAATAAAGGAATCTATATTGCTGGGAAGAGGAATAAAGTAATAAAGTAATTGGAGGAGACGATCTACCTATATTAAAGAAGAAAAAAAATAAATGGGGGGGGGGGGGGGGGCTGCGTGCAAATGGACACCTTGATTAAGCTACAACTTAAGCCATATGACGCAGTGTGCATGTCCTCAAGTTATATGGAACAATTCACACAAGGGTTTGTGTGCTGAACACGGTCTGTAGACCTGTCTGTGTTCCAAGGCAGATGCGGATGTGAAGTCTGATTGTATCATCGCAGCCTCATGTAGTTTTGCAAAACAGAGTCAATCCACTGGGAATCAATCAATCAATCAATCAATCAATCAATCAATCAATCAATCAATCAATCAATCAATCAATAATCAATCAATCAATCAATCAATCAATTTATTTCCTTTCAAAATGAACAGAAATTCAAGAATGCGAGGCAGCGTCACCGGCGTCTCAACATGGCGTAACGTAAGACGTGTCGACCAGTCACATATTCACACGAAGGTGCGGCCAGTGATGAAGTGGAGCTATGAACGAATACAAAAGCATCGTGAATT
This sequence comes from Rhipicephalus sanguineus, assembly GCF_013339695.2. Taxonomy (NCBI): domain Eukaryota; kingdom Metazoa; phylum Arthropoda; class Arachnida; order Ixodida; family Ixodidae; genus Rhipicephalus; species Rhipicephalus sanguineus. Next base: position 116,647,094 of record NC_051181.1, read on the forward strand.
TGGCTCCTGTTTCATGAGCAATGAGTGATTCGATGGTGATGATCCGAAAGAGAATTACTGCCCTCCATCACAAGGCAACCATAGTTTAGTGGTATCACTGATTCCTTTAAAAAAATTCGCATTTCAAGTGTTCGAAAAAAAGAAGATGGAATACAATTAGAACATTGTTCTTTTTTTATTTATTCATACTGTCAGCCCAAGGGCCAAGACAGGAGTTGGGGTTACATAGCTGACAGTATGTACAAAGACCATATGTGGAAACAAATTTCACACGGTACGCTCAAGAAGGCAACACTATATGAAAATAACAAAACAAAACGCAAAACTATATTAGAATACATCCTGCATAGGTCACCGATAAAAGAAACATGTTCGAATACATTCCGTACACGTCACCAAAAAAGAAAGAATAAAAGAGAAGAAAGATTTAAAAGTGATATAGTCATATTGAACATATTGAACGTACATTGAACATATTCAACCAACAAGGAACAAGCTATTTGGCTACAAATATTCTGACAAAGCCTTTTCGAACCTTTGTAAATCGCATTGTTCGACTATGTATTGAGGTAATTGATTCCAGTCATCTATGCTCTGAACCAAAAAAGAATTATGTGCTCTACCGTGGGAGAACGCTAAGCTCTGCTCCTGCAAGGATATTTTTTTTGTTTTGATTAAAGGTGTACGATTAAGAGTACTGTGAAATATACTACGCGAGAGTTGTATGCGAACGAATTTCAAAGTACCACATCTAAATGCAGTTCCTGCGTTTAGAAAGAATGCAGGTCATTGAAAGGGCTGTGTAATCTAATATATGAGAACGATCTGTGCCTATTATAGCGCATACGACAACGTCCGGGTGTGTGTGTCTCCAGATATTTGTAAACAAAACTCGTGTGTTCGTAGTGTAGAAGCAGCAAGCTTTATTTGTTACATTTTAGTAATCTTTCCCGGATGGTGTCGCCCTCAGCCCAGGGCACCATTTGTGGGCTTACAAGAATGGTAGACGACTGAGTGTGCAGTGTGCTCCACTATATATGGGATGAGCGGCAAGCCGTCCCGAAAACGGCGCTACGCGAAGGTAGGCATAGCGTTTAGAAAATCCCCACAATCCCTTATGCATTCGCCTAAGGCGACTCGACGGTGACAACTATTCTCTTTTTCTTCACAGTTGATTGCATATATGTAGCTAGTCACATCGTCTTGAATGAGATAAAGTCTTTATCTCTTCGTGAAGCGCAGTGCATAAAGACACAGTGACAGAAGAAACGACAGGAAAGACGTGCCCTCGCTGTGCCTCTCATTTACTTTGTATTCAATCTGTGCTCTGCGAGTCACCAGTATACGTTTTATCAGCAAGCTCAAACATCCACTCTATCCTTGCTATATCTCTTCTTGTAGATTATTGTAAATTACTTCAATTAGAACCGTGGATTGTTAACACGAACAGAACTAAACACGGTGATCAAACAATACAGCTTTTCTAGCCGACAGTTCTAAACCAATTACACAAAGAAAATGGTCTCAATGTATCTACTGTCACTATAAAAGCTACGCGACATATTTATGTGATTAAGCTGCCATAAGTTCATGTGCTTTTTCTTTAGCTCTATCTTCATCACTACGCCTTTCTTTCTTTTTGTTCACTTCAACTGTGCGAAATATCTCCGCAATAACCTTGTTTATTAATTCTGTCCGTGGTTGTACACTCTTTTAGTTAGTTCACGCATTATGTATACCGTGTGCTTCTGTTTGACCGCTGTGAAGCGGCCCAGTGTATGAGGCGACCAGGTTCTCCTCAAGCTGCTCAATGCAGCTTTTTTGCCTGGTCATCCTCGCAACCTTATTGCAGAATAAACTCAACTTCAATTCAATTCATTCAGTTCAATTCAATTATAGTTGAACTGACGAAGGGAAAATGAACGTGGTATGCTAGACTGGTTTGCTTGCTCATCTATAAAATGTACACGTTATTTGTGCCGTTTGCACTCGCGTGCATTCTTTTGGCGCTTCTTCATCAGGCAATACCCATATCACAAAGAGTCTCCGTTAAGGCAACGGTCCTATTCAAATATCAAAGCAGATCCCGAAGAAAAACACTCCATGCGATACGAGAGAAATGAAGAGAGATTTGTTTAACGTGTCGCGTGGACTCCATTGAAGGTCCCCACCAGTGCTTATCGGCGGGTCCTTGGTATACAGTGAAGACATACCTCCAAATACGTTAATATGAAGTGAGCACCTATGCTGCTTCTGCGCGTTCTTTGTCTCGTTTGTGTGTTGTTGGCTTGTTGTTTTGACGCTTTCCTTGTGGTAGCCTGCTCTCGTGAGACACAGTGCAATCGGACAGACGTACCTTGTTTTCCTGTAGGTGTACGCACCTTTTAGATGTGAAGCATCTTATAGTGGAGTTCAATCGGTGGTGGTGTGCGGCGTGAGCACCCCTTCTGCGCATGCGCAAGCCCTCTCCACACACACACGTCCTATCCCTTCCAATTACCCAATTCCCCTCTCCTTTCCCCCTCACCTCTCCACTTCCCCTCGCCCTCTCCCCTCTCTCCTTTACCTCTCTCCCTCCCCCTCTCCCCTATCCCCTTCCCCTTCTCCACTTCCCCTCTCCCTCCCCTCTCTACTCCCTCTCTACTCCCCCTCTGAAACGCGGGCTCTACATGCCGAACGCTGCTTCGCATCGCCTCATGGTCCCCTTTAGCGGGAGATGGTGTGATTTTTTTCTTTATCAAGCGGCCGTGGCATACGTGTAAAGCGTACAATGTTTGTTACCTCGTATGGTTACGGTCGTGTGAACCATTTTTATCGGCACCCAATAAAATTCCCTTTGTTAGCAGCCGAGGAGATTTTCAAAAATTCCCTTGAAACCCTGAATTCATTGGACTGAGAAGAAAAAGGTTCTTCCGCCTTCGATCGTCTTAAATTCGTAAGGCACTCTGTAGCTTTATTTATTGATTTATTTGTTTGGTGTCTTTGTGTTTTTGTTTGTTGCTATGCAGACTTGCAGAACGCTTGTGTGTACAGTCTAATCATATCCCCGGTAAAGGGCTGCTCTATAGCCAGGAAAACTAGACGAATACGGCCCAATTTCCCGGCAATATCTAGCACTTTAAGCTGGACAGGATTGATAAGTATGCGTGTATGATATGTTTTGCTGCAAGGCCTGTGTGTGTATGATGTATTCGCGTTTCGAGGTACCTGTTCTCACCGAGCTAATGGTCCTTGCTAGCTGTATACAGCCAGCGGTATAGCTGCTTACTGTAATGCTGCCGCCAGTGCTCACTGCTAGGGCAGTGGTACTGAAGGTAGCTTTACGATAAGAACCAGAAGTGTTCATATCGCAATCCTCGACGTGTCCGCAGTAAGTGAAATAAAAGTGTGTCTGTACTAGGTGGTGGTCATTCTTCACGTCCAAAAACTGAAAAGAAGACCCTGCTTATACTGAAGCATCAGCACTGGACTTCCGAAATAGATGCTTTCTTTTTCTTTCTTCTTTTTTCGGGGCCAGTCGTGGATTATCTTCCGACACGTCTCCTTGCCTGTTACTCGTTCACGCATTCCGCTAGGCCTGATGCTGCGGATGCAGGGTCCCATTGGCACGCGGAAACGGATTCGAGTCGACATCTGTAGACGACGTATACTGCTCTTGGTCCTTAGGGAGGCGCCGTATCCGAAAACAAGGACTGATAACGCAGTAATGGCCATTTATTTATTTATTTATTTATTATTTATTTATTATTTATTTATTATTTTACAGCACGATTGAAGGCTTTGCCCCCCCCCCCCCCCCTCTCCCTCGCTCCCCTCAAGAAGGGTAGAACTGCCAGCATGAAATATGGTCTTGTCCAGCCTTCTTATGATTCCAGGTCTGCTGCTCCGAAGTTTTTAAGCTCTTTGTTTTATTTCGTGCTTGTGCAAAGATGTGAAGGAAATGTGTGTGCACGACACTGCAACCCAAACAAGACGTGCGCCATGGTTTCTTTTGCGCCTAATGAAATCCCTGGTAAGTCCGTTCTTTGATCGTGATCGTAAGAATTCGGGGAATAGAATAGAATAGAATAGAATAGAATAGTAGATATCTAGTCTTCCCTGTGTTTACAGCAGTAAGCTCCATTCTGTCGTTAAGATCCATCTTAATCAAAATGCAACGGACGGCGAAATTGATTGCTTTAAGAAAGTGTACGCATGATCATATGATGCCTTGTAGGATAGCACCATATTAACAGAGCTTGAGCTTCATAATGCCTCCAATAACGTGCGCAATATGTTGACATAGTATGTTCTTACGTTACAAGTTTGCGACTCCGCGAGGAGTTGAAACACGAGGTCAACAGAGGGGCCCCATTTTCTTGAGTGACAAAGATATGAATTCAGCAGATAATCAGGAAACGGAAAGCACAACGGAAATGCTTGTCATTTTTGATCGAAACTTAGAAATGACACGTGAAGGAAAGGATAACGATAATGACATTCAAAACGAGAGAAACGGTTCACGGTAGGCAAGTAGACGTCAACCAGAAGACAATATCAAACATTAAACGCTTAGATGGAATAAGGGAGGTCGAAGGATAAAAGGCAAGGCCGAAGAGAGAGAGACAGGGAGACAGACATACTGTCACAGTCTGTCACTACAGTGCACCACTGATTGTCATTGCTCAATTCATTCGTCTCACAACAAACACTACTCCAGGCTGCAACGCGGATAAAACAATCTTATAGCGACAGTTCTGTAGTCTTGTATGTCCACTGTATCTGATTATATAATCGTCTTCGCTTGCAATACATTAGCCCGATAAATAAATGTATTAACACACCTCCTTCCCCCTCCCCCTCTTTCACCTCAGTGTTTGCAACGAAAGAAGTTAAACAACACTAGTATAAAATTAATCGAGCGCAGAAATGGCCCGTTCACACACCCACACACCAATATATTCAGAAATCATCACAAGCGCGTTTTGTTTCTGACGTGTGGGTGTGTGCATGTGCGAACGTGCCGTAATTCTGTACCAAAATGAACTGCCAACTAACCTAACAAGCTTTTTCTTTTTTTCAGAAGTTAAACAATGATGCTGTCTTTAATTTTCCACTCTCTATGATTGCTATAGCATCCTCTGCAACCTCGCGTAACGACACCACGTTATTGATGCCACCGGAACCCGTGCAGTCGGCTAACCCGACAGACCCCTCGTTAGCCCCACATCGCACTCGTTTTTTACTTCCTGCGGGGTACCGCGTGACCCTCCGTGCGACCGGGTTTTCATCCGGCGACCCTTTGCACCTGCCGCCCCGCGGCATCTTTCGCTTTCGACACTGGACCGTGTAACGAGCAAAAGATTCGGCCATTACGTGAGTGAGGCCTATAGTGCAGCACACATACTGTGAGCGGAGGTGCACCTTGGTCGCAGCATCGTTCGCACGCCGGCGTCTCTTCTTCTTGAAGGCGCCGCGAGACGCGATGAAAATGGACGGATGCCGTGATGGATCGCGGTGCGCCGCCCTCTTTTTATGCATGCCCGCAGAGGATGAGTGAGCGGCGAGCGGTCATTCGGATGCAGAAGCAGCTACACGAGCAGCAGATTTGTCGGCGGCACCCTGCATATGTGACGAGGATGTCGGGGCCATCATATGGGCTTGCGGGCGCGTGGCGTGCTCGGTTCAAACACGCGGAGGTGATTGCGAATGCGCAGAGCGCCGGACGAACTAGCGGTTTCTTCGGAATCGGTTCCGCACTTTGGCAACGAGTCATGAGCGAGCTGCTGGAATGGCGTGCTTAATCGCTTCTTGTTGCTCGATGGATGACGCTCGTACTTACTAACCCACTAAGTAATTGGTAAGAAAGAGAGAGAGTTAGATTATATGACTTCAGTGGAGAAGCGAGTCGGAACCAAAGATCGTGCGCCACCTACAGACTGCTGTCTGAGAAAACGATTGCATACTGCAGCGGGCCTTCGATATCGCGCCTGTGTTGCGGACTCGCTGGTAGTATTGTACTCTTTCCCGCTCTCCATTTATCCATTATTTTTCGTCTTTGCCCTCTTCCAGCGCAGGGCAGCTAACTGGATACTATTTAGATCTGGCTAACGTCTCGTCCTGCCCTTCATTTCTCTCTCTCTCTCTCTTTATTTCTGGTGAGAGGTTATGTGGGTTGAGAGGATATAGGCATGCTACCCCAGAGATTCGGGCGGGAAGACTTGTGTATACAGCCAAAACAAAACAAATAAAGGACACTATAGAAGATCCTCGATGGATATGTACTACAAACGCTCCTAAGCTATTCACAGGAACTCAGTCTTTTAGTTGTAAAATAAGTTGCATCTGAATGTTACACGCAAGCAGTGGCTTCTCACGGACCATGAATGTTTCAGTTTCCAAGCTTGAGTTGTGGGCATATATGAATCGCAAGCCTTGCTTAGTCGCTTGATCGATCACCACTCACCTACGTACTTATTGACATCTTTTATTTATTTTCCGCAAACATTCATTTAGAACCACTTTGCACGAACATCAACGTCAAGCACAGCGCGGTGGCCGAACATGACCGCTCATCTTCTATATTCGGCTTTGCCAAAGGGCCGAAAACAAAAAAGGAAGGGTAAGGGGAGGTGTTACCCTAGTTCCTGTCATCAAGGTGCCGCATACTACGCCACTTACATGCCTCGTACAGCAGTTTAAGCGTGTACACCGGTGTGTTACGTAGCCACTTAGTATTCTCTCCGACGCGCATGCAGGCACGTGATGGAAGACCCTGGGTGAAAGCCCGTCGCTCGGCCGCTTCCGGCACAAAATTTCCAGTGCCGTTGTCGCGCACTTTGTAGCAAGCCCAGCCTGTTGAGCGAAGCCGCGCGAGCTTTCACATATCCAACGCGACTTTATTTAGCACACTGCAGGAATGCGGTACGAGCTCATTGAAGTGGACATGTTGCGTCAGCAATACAGGGATGAGTTCCATGGTCTTCATGTCTGAGTACTGTTTGAGGAATAAGAATATATATATAGGGGAATAAAATTGGTTCGATCACATTATTGACGACAGAAATTTGGGCTGAAATGTGACACTTCGTGAGTGCCTTAAAGGAACATGTTTGATCGATATCAGTACGAACACGAATTCGAAGAACTAAGAAATGGAGTGAAGCATGTCACGAATATTAAGTGTCATGATAATAACAGCGTTTTGTGTCTGTGCGTGGAGAGGCAGAGGGAAGCATTTGGACGAATACTGTCCGCGATGCTGTTGTGCTAGTTATGAACACGCAACCAGTTGGACGGAGAGTTTTACCGTCGTCGTCGTTGCCACGTCTCCGAATCATTCTCGTCATCGTGTCGTGGTCATCGCAGATAAGTCCGTTGGCGAACTTTCGACGGATTTCATGAGCATTTGAAACATTTCGGGCGTTTGGATGAGCCGGGCAGCAAATGATGTAGTTTTAGAAATATTACGCGGTAGCGTCCTTACTTTACACTCAAAGCTTCATTTCCCACGGTTGTTCCTTTGCACTTTCGCGTTGCTACGTGGACCTCCTTGCGTTCTTTCTGGGGTCTGGCAATTGGTTTCTAGCAACTATACGGGCGCGCTAAACCTAATACTTTGTTGTATGTGCCACTGCAAATAGTGTTCAGGCCCAGAGGAATCGCAGAAGTTCTCTGAAGTGTTTTCCTTGACCAACAGTGCGATACCTGCGAATATCTGACCAAACGAGCCAGTTCTAATGTGCTCACGTACGTTGTTCACAACTTTCTAGATATTACCTGATACTCAAGCTTGCGAATTATCGCGTACAAAGCGCACCTCCTGTCAGCTATTATTTCACGTAAGATTATTTAGGCCTCTCAGATTTCTTCAGTGATTTCAGACCCTATCTTCCCCGTTTATCATCTCATGCATATGGTGATGCCGTGGTTGGCTTCTAGCATATACTGTCGTCCATATATGACGAAACGCCCGCGAGAGTTTCCCGTCCGAGCTTCCTGCGTGATCTAGCACTACGTCTGTTTCTCTTTCCTGAACATTCCCCGTCTAGCCTACACGTTTCCGTATCACCAAGCTCTGACGTATCTCCCCTTTCCGTCTAAGCCTTCGGTTAGTCTCAAGGTTAGCGGTTCGATATGGAGGATGATCACCGGAAGATCACCCGCAGCATCAACGCTTACGGCTCTACCTCGGACCACTGCGTGTACACGCACCGACACCTTTGGCTGGGCCCTCCCGTTTTCCTGCTGCTCCTACTAAACATGCTCGATTTGTGAGGCAACGGGAGGAGAACGGTGGCTTCGAACGCACACAGGCCACGGAGGCCGTAGGTACACGCTGGGTATGTATACGCGTAAGAGTTAGAAAAGTATCTAAAGCAAACTGGTTGGCCAGGTGAGAGAGGAGGGGGGCGGGATTGAAGAAAGCAAAGCGGAAGAAAAAAAAAATAAAACGTGGCCGAGTCTCCCGTGGCCGGAGAAAAGGAGCTTGAGGTGCCCCGGCCTGATGGATTGCCCTGCGCAATCATGCATCTCTGTCAAAGTGGCAAGTTCCCACCGGAGCTGAGCTGCGCGGGGCAGGCATGACATCCGTTTGCGCACACGCGCGCTCACACCACACGGGGACTCGGGAAAGCGAGGATAACAAGATAAGGCAAGAAAGAAGAAGCCAACGGGGCAGAGAGAAAAAAGGAACAGACAACGAAGACAGTGAGACCCTTCAGGAGGCGGAAAAAAAAAAAAAAAAAAAACACTTGTCTTGAAAAATATTTCTCTGCCGACCGGCCGCCTCTGTCCGAGCCTTTCGCAACAGGTATCAGCCTTGGTCAGTTTTTCTCGAACTACGCTTCTGACGATCGTCTTGGAAGGTCGTACGTGCTGCCCGTGGGATAGGTTAGCTGGTGATATGGCTCCAGACGCTGTGCGGGTGTGGCAACCGGGACAACTATGTTGATACATGTAAAGGAGCAATCAATCAATCAATCAATCAATCAATCAATCAATCAATCAATCAATCAATCAATCCATCAATCAATCAATCAATCAATCAATCATCACATCACATCAATCAATCAACTTTGTGTTCCCTTTCCTACGCATTCCCTTGAAGCAATGTAAGAAGGCAAACCAAAGATGTCAGCTATAAATACCAGTGTGCGCTTAGCCATAGGAGGGACAGTAGCGGTACGCAGAACGCATATGCACAAGCACTGTTGCATGACTTCAGATGCACCAACCTACGTGACCCTTTGTGATAAACCGGAAGATGGATGCTTCAATTGCCCTTGTGATCCCGTATATTTTCTAAATTATGCCGAGCTCACTCTCTTCTTTCAGTCCTCATACGTTTTCCTCCAGTACAGGATTGATCAACTTGCATGCATGGTCAACTTTCATGCCTTTCCTTTGTCAATCTTTCCGTCAACAATTGTATCAGCGCCTTGAGACAGAAACTTTAGCATTCACAGCTGGCGAAGCTTATATCATGCAGGAAACTTCGTGATAACTTCCAGTCATAATCTCTTGGCTTCTCATCGTTTGACTCACGCGTTCCATGAGGTGCTTCATATGCAACAATCTCCTTTTCACTTGAATTCATGTGCGAACAATGAGCACGTAGCTCCAAGTTGCTGCCGGAACAGCTGCAGTGTTAGTTTGAAGAACTCATCCGTTATCGGAATGGACGATGAAAAAGACAAAGTGAACGAAATAAAACAGACCGTTCTGCATTGTTTTCGAACCTAGAGCGGGGACCGCTCGCGTTGTTCCGTTTCACTTCGAAGTTTTCTCAAGCGTCGATTTCGCTCGCTACCCACGAGTGCCTTCGCTGCCCACGATTCGTCGTGCGCCCGGTTCCGCTGATCCTTCTTCGCGGCCCTATCTCACACCTCGTCATGGGGGCAGCGTTGTCGTGACTTGGTACACTCTGCCTACGCGCTCCTTTTTTTTTTTTTGTCTGTTTTGTATCGTAGGTTATTCTTATGTAACTCTTGCTCTTCAGTGCAGACCCCGACTGTCTTGCCTATTCCGCGGTCTCGGCCGTGCCTCACGTGGGAACAGAGGTTGGCGACATGCCTTATGTTTTCTGGGTTACAAGGACTGATTCCTAAGATCGCTTGACAACGCCGTTGATGTCGTATCGACATTCTCCGGTACATCTGCTACTCGATTTCTTCGCACAGATCATACTTACGCACTATGCTCGCGTGGACTGGGCCAACGTGAGAGGACATATGTCAAAAATGGAATGGCTATCTTCATCGCTGAAAGTATGTTGCCATTCCCACTCCCTTGTAAAAGAAGACTAAGCTTACAGCTCCTTCCTGCGCTATTCTTTTCGATAATCCAATTCCAAAGATCAGATAGATTTCTGTAATAGATGCTATCATTCTCACGGTATACCTCAACAAGTGATTTTCTTTTCCTGCTTCGTTCTGTTGTGACAGTACAGGTGCGCGACAAGCACCTCTTGATAAAGCATTACGGCGGTCATGTGGCTTCTAATAGGACATTTAATAAACTCTATCTACACATCTCCAATTTAATCCCCTAAATTCCAACCGACGTTTTATTCGCTTTCACTCGGGGAAGCTACGCTCTAAGCACTTACGACCAGCCTCCGCTATGTAGTACGAAATCTAACTGCATTCAACGTGCACAATATGCGCGTGCACAGCGGGTACCGCAGTATGCGTCTTTACCTCCCCTCCCGAATCCGTCAAACTCGATTTCGTGTTGCTCTCTATATCTATATATGTGGCCCAGGGTTTGTTATAACTCTCATCTTTACTCATATATTCATTTTCCCACATTACCCTGAGTCGGCGATGTGTATAAGCTCATACACGTGTTCAGCCAGCTTGCCTCGACGTCGCGCACTGACGCCTCCTATGTGGCGTATATACACGGGTGCAGGCGGCTCACGCTGGGGAGCTGACAAATTCCTAGGCGGGCCCCCGTGCAGGACGGGCTCGCGTTCCAAGGGTCACAAACGACGGGGAGGGGTTGCTCGTTAACACTTGCCTGACTTCGCACAATAGAGGAACCCCCCCGCACTCTTCGCCGTGACACCGTTTTCCATCACTCGACGTCTTCGTGCTTGAAAGTTTTGGTCCTTGCAGCCAACGCTAGCTCTCTATGTCTCTCGTTCGTTTTCCCTTTCACTCAGCGGCTATGCTGAACACTTCAAGTAAGAAATTAAAGAAATAAATGACGGAATAGATGTTCACCGTGAGCTCCGTGCTTCAGATTTCTTTCCTTGGATATCTTGATTTTCTTCTCTTATTCATTCTTCTCGATCTTTACCCCCCCCCCCCTCTCCCCCCACTGCCATGTGTAGGGTAGCCAACCGATCCAATGCTTGGTTAACCTCTCTTTTCTCTTTCTTTTTTTCTCTATCTCTCCTAAACCACGGCTGAGTAAAGTGGTTATTTGAAGGGTTTGGAGGGGCTGTGCGGTAAGCAATTGGCCTTTCTCGTCACGAAAGCATGCCGCTCTCAGCGTGCGCTCGAGGCCTCTCCGGGCAAGGACGGAGATCCTGGTCTAAAATAGCGTCGAGAACTGCGCAAGCCGTAGGGACCGATAGGAAACGGCGTTGAGCCCAAGAACGCTCTTGATTCGCGGCGAGAATATAAAAATTAAGAGAGGAAGCTCGCGAAGGGGGAAAGTGGTGCCTTCTTGACCTCGTTCGAAAGAAAAAAAAAAAAAATGCATGAGAAGTGTAGCCGAGAGGAAACGTGGAGGGACCAGAGGCGACTAGGACCGGGTTCACCCTACATAGCGCTATCACGGAGAGAAAAAAATATATATATATATAAATGCGGCGATATTGCTTAGCCTTGCGATCTACTTGTGATGGATCACGTGGGACTACAAAAGAAAGACCGCTTATCTGGCCGCGCTATCCTGCGCGGGCCATCTTTGATCAAGTGAGCGATCGACATGGCGAATTTGAAAATGCGCGGATCGACGAGTGGCCTTGAGAAACCGTGGAGTTGTGTATAAGATGCAATTTGAAGCCCGTATAGAAACCACTTATTGCCTCGGCTTTCCCGTTGCGCGTAAGAGTCGATTTTGCCGAATTGCGCCACCTGTTTAGGCCGCTGCGGTGTTGGAAAAAGCGAAACAATAGTAGCATGTGCGTTAACATGCAAATTTGGTGTAGAACGGCATTTGCTTTTGTATATGTTTCTTTCCCCACTTTTGGCTTGGTACCGTCCGCCGTGGTGGTATAGTGGTTACGGTGCTCAGCTGCTCGATCCCGGCCACGGCGGTAGCATTTCGATGCAGGCGAAATGCTAGAGGCCCATGTAGCTGTGCGAGGCCCGTGTACTGATATTCCGCGCCAGGTCTTATCTTCTTCCTATCGCGCGTTTCAACATTTCAGCTCTGTATCGTGAATAAGTCGGAACACTTGAACCTGCTTGTTCAAGCTTTCTGTCTTAATGAAGTGAAGTTCCTGGGATATTCGAAGGTCAAGAATATATATATATATATATATATATATATATTTTTTTTTTAATTTGGAGAGGGGAGAGTGGTAGGGAGAGGCGGGGAAGGGGAAGGGAAACCTATCCTCTGTGCAAAACTGTAAGAGGAGAGGAGTAAGCTCTTGCGGGACAGTATTCTCTTTTACTTCTTCCTTTGCGCAATCGTTCCGTTCTTGTTCGACACTGTTGGATCCGGAACTCGCGCCCCTCAGCCAAAGGTCAGCGGCAAGGCGCCTGCCGCCTTGTTAGGGTCGTGTCGTGTGGGGCCGCGGTCGACAGCGCGCTGCTGTTGCTGTTACGCTACAGGGCCCCGCTGACTCGGTCTCGCCGTTCCCGCAGCGTGTCCTTGTTTATCCCGCGCGCTGGTGATCCTTTGTGACCGGCCGTGGTGGTGGCGGCCGAGCGCAGCACGCCGCGCGAGCGGATATTGCACCGGCTACAGTTATAGCCGGTGGCAGGATTGGTCAACGGATCGGGCCGCCGTGCGGTCAGTGTAAACAGCTCGCCGTATACCTGCCTCTTTCTTGCGGCCCCTCACTGCGAACGCTGTGCGTGCCTTGCTTGTTGAGCTTGGAAAAGAACAAACACCGGACTCTATATTTTGTTCTGTTGTGTCCTGTCCCTTTTTGTTGCACTGGCGTGCTGTGAGCCTCAAGATAGAAGCAAAAGGAAATACATGGAAACTAACAAGGTTAACAACGCCGTAACTAAGAGTTCACTTGACGTCTATCCATGCTGGTGATCGGTGCATTTTTTTAGCCCTCACCCCCGATGGACTGACTGGTCCACATACAAAATGCATCTTGTATGTCCAATGACACAGCTCAATCTTCAAGTGCTGTGCGCAGTACAGAGTATAAGTGCGGATTTCGTTAGCGCATCCTTCACTCAAATTTCTAACGATAAATATAAATTATTCTTCTTAATAGTAACGGGGCAGGGTAGTTCACCTCACACTCTTCTCCGCGTATAACTATAACACAAAATACTTTTTAAGCTAGTGAGTATTCCTTTGAGGCCGGTGGTCGCTCCGTCTCCGGCCTCCTTTAGGGTATATATTTTGTTAGCACACGTCTGAAAGTACATACTTGTGAATGTACAATACAAAGAAACACAACTGGAAAGCGCATAATTTCCTCTTCGAACGATCCGTTGGCTTTCTAGAAACAAGAAACGCTGCTAACCAGTCCGTTTAATATATCCTCTTCTCCGCATCAAAGCGTCAAGTAATACACTTCGCTCCGCAATATGCACTGCAGCAAACAGCACCACAGAGAGTACTCCGTATTGTCCAAATCAAAGAGAAGTGTGCATTGTTTCCAGGTTTCCGTTTGCTGCATCATTTTTACTCGACTTGTGACTTACGACCGCATTCCTTGTCTGACTAGGCGAAACCGGACGTACTATTTGCTGATACCACAGTCTCCTTCTTTAGTCATTTTTCATCTTTGTTATCCTGCCTGTGTGCACTCCCGTATTAGTATTCATAACCAATAAAGGAGTGTTGTCACTTTCCGGATTTTAGCACGAAGCGCGCAGAGAGATCGATACAACTTTACCCATTTCATGAGCGTTAGTATGCCTTGCGTGTTTCCGAAGAACTGGTTTACCATGAGCGTAACCACGTATCACACATCGCATATAGATAACAACTTACATTGGCAGATACAGATTCAGAATGTGTGTTCCAAATTAGCCTCAGGGTGTCATGCACTTACTCAAGCTCGTCAACATTTTAATACCACTACGCTACAAATACTTTATTTTGCTTTCATTCATTGTCACATCTCATACTGCACTGAGTCTTGGGGCGGTACGTACACAACTTACCTGGACCCGGTTAGATGACTCCAAAAACGGGCTGTAAGAATCATTACTCATTCTAAGTATAACGACCCCAGCAAACCTTTGTTTTCCCGATTACTTATATTGCCCTTCGACAAGCTATGGAAATTAAAACTAGCCAAATATGTACCACAGTTATTAATTACAACCCCCTTGTCATGTTTCGATGTTTTCCGCCCCTTCTCCTTCTACACACAACAACTAACCTTTGGTAAATGGAATATTCCACGAACTAACAACGTATATGGTGAACGGCTTTTGCAGTTCGCTGGTATTAAAATCTGGAATGTTATCCTTTTGAAATAAAAATGTGTGCTAATTTCACTAAGGCACTAGAAAAACACTATTTAGAAGCATGTACTGAGTTTTAATGCCCTGTCATATTTAGTCTGATGACTGTCTTAATTTTAGTATGTAAGTAGGTGTTTATGTAAGTAGGAGTAACGGTTCTCTTTTTTTTTCTCTTTCTGCGGTTATTTTCTGTGTTGTAATGTTTCTTTGCTGATGCTTCATTAGATATTATATAACTTTCTTAGTTACACTTGTCCGAAGTGCCATTATAAATGTTTCTTTTTGGACCCAAACTATCCTATGGCTATGGGTCCACGCAGTGTGTGCAAACTTTCTGTAAAAAAAATGTGAGCAACAAAATTCAATTCAGTTCAGTTAAACGAACACCAATTAGCTTAACCCTTCGGTTTGCTCAATTCCTTATCAAGTCACACCAATTAAAAGAATATGACGAGCCACAACAAAGGTTCTCGAACTTTCAGAAATGACTGGATAGCACGTGGCCATCACACAAGGAACAGTTTTGAACGTCGTTCTATTTATATATCTAGGATAGTGTGTTAAAAGTGTGATGCAGTATAAACAGGCTGAGCTATCGCGGT
The DNA here is from genome assembly GCF_013339695.2 of Rhipicephalus sanguineus. Classification (NCBI taxonomy): domain Eukaryota; kingdom Metazoa; phylum Arthropoda; class Arachnida; order Ixodida; family Ixodidae; genus Rhipicephalus; species Rhipicephalus sanguineus. The sequence continues at coordinate 116,662,299 of NC_051181.1, forward strand.
CGCCGTAACCAGAAAATGGATAGGCTGCCGAGGAATCCCATATTATCTTACAGTTAACCATACCCTTACCTCTCCAGAGTTTGCTGGACCGAACCTGCAATCATGCGTCCAGATTAGGATACAACGGAGGGGCACTTAATATCTGACAGCCAATGTGTTTTTGTTCCGCCTTACGCAAGCCTTTATATAGATCTTTCAAGTCCGGCTCCTCGAAGAATTTTCGGCAGTTAAACTTTACAAGCCTACGTGTACCACCCTGTAAAGATACCACGGAAGATTACAGCTGAGGCCTTATATTCTCGGTGGTGCAAAACATGGCGAGCGTCCAATTTTGGACGGATCTTGATGGCAGGGCACTCAAGAAGATGTAGCGGCAATACGCGGTCCGGTGTGATTTCTTGTATAGCGGGCGGGATCATTCATGCCTTGATACACCATACATCGCATAACACGTGCACTCTTGACGCAGCATGCGCAAAATTGGTGCCGCGCGCAGCCAGTCTTCCGAGACGCTCTTACCCACCTATAGCTGCCACACACACGCAGGCTTCGGCAGTGTTTCGCCTCGTAATCACAGCTCGGAGTGTTGTGGCTTCCCCTCTACACAGAGGCGTTTCTCGGCCGTCCGCCCCGCCATGCCGCCCCCGAACAACTTTATTTCGCGGGAACAATTTTTTTCTTTCTTTCTCTCTCTCAGCTGCGCTGCGGGTTACGAGATATCGCGCGAGTCGTCCTTCAACGCGCTGTATAGCGATAATCGACGCGCTGCTGCTGCTGCTGCTGCTGCTGTTGTTGCGGCAGCGGCGTAGCGCTTGTTTCCAAAGCCAAGCCGAGCCAAGCCCGCACGCCCACGTATCAAAGGGATGAAAGTGAAAAATGGCGGGTACTCCTCCAACGACCGCCGTCTACGCCCTTCCTCAATCCCGTGCACTATACTTGCTGGAAAGCATTCCCAGGCTACACTTACACGAGGCCATTACGCGTCTCTGCTTTATACCTTGTTACTGTGCCCTTCGTCGGTCAGCCTTAGAGACTTGCGTTTTCTTAGTGAAGCCATTTTTCTCTAACGTTCGGAGTGAATGGATTGTTATGGCCCGTTGTTCGCTCGTTAGAATGCGGATAGCGCCTCTCGTCTTATTAAATTGCGCCCGCATTCCTGACGCGCTATTGGTTGTGGGTTCTTACGCTAAGTTGCGAGGATATTGATTGCCGGGTTGCGCTGTGGCAGTGGAGGAAGTGAGCCTTCCAAGCTCGACTTCCTCAACGGATTGGTAATCGCCCGTACCTTCTTCCAGAGTGTATCGTTCACTAAGCACCGCGCTGACTGGGGCTTTGTACCGCGGTATACCTTTGAAGACGCGCTTGCGCTCATAAATCCTGATTCTGCAAACAGCGTGGATGCCTTCTTCGGTTGCTCCGCAAGCACTTGTGGTGCGTGATATAGTTATTCTGTACAAATGTTCGGAACGCAGCTGCAAACTCCAAGCCATGGTATGTTTGCAGTCGTCTATAAGCCATGTAATTTGTTAGCAAGGAAAATGCACGACCGTGGGTCGGCAAAAAATGTGGGGCTCACTCAGACTCACTCATGAAATATATTTTGCCCTTATTATTCGCTCGGACTCAGACAATCCAGTAAGGATATTGTTATTGAAAGAGGTATTTTTATCAAGAACTACCCGTGAATACAGCGCTTGTGTTTGCGTCTTTTATGTGTACGTATTCGTTGCCCTTTTGTGCTTTGCCTATTCGAAAATCATGGCTCACCAACTAGCCCATCAGTACATTTTAAGCGTGAAAAATATTGTGTGTAGGGGGGGGGTGGTCACCTGCCCCCCTCCTCACTCCGTAACTCCCGCCTCTGATCAATAAATATTGAGCTGGCGTATGAACACTAGTGCTTTGAAGTATGTGTGAGTCGACGGGACTATAAACGCGAGCCGACATAAGGCTGATATTATGCTGAAGTTGTTTAGATAGAACCACAGGTCGCCAAACAATTGCGGAGCTCACTCAGACTCACTCAAGAAATATATTTTGCGCTTAGGGCTTGCTGGGACTCAGACTCACCGAAATTTTCCTCAACCGGACTCACTCGGACTCATACTCAGTGAAAGTTTTCACAACCAGACTCACTTGGACCATAGTCCTTGAAGGACTATGCTTGGACTCAAACTCGCCAAAATATTACTCACCCGGACTCACTCCGACTCAGACTCACGGCTCGATCTGATTCTGAGTGAGTCTGAGTGAGTCGACTCTTGAGTGAGTATGCCGACCTATGCACGATCGACCATGGTCCCACTTTGTGACCTGGGAGGCTGCAACATCACGTATAGACTACAAGCAACAGGTGGGACTGTGCTGAACTATGCCCGTTTTTCTCACTCCTCGACATCAAATTAACGTGCAAGAACCTTAGCATGCATTATCTGCATCTATGTAGGTTATGAGAGTTGAAGCGAAAAGGTGTTCAGCTGCATAGCTCCATGTGGCGTGTTCAATCCCGGTCTTGTGTACATGCCTCATGCATAGTTATGTTGTTGTTTTGGCATTTGAGGCAGCAGACCAAAGCGTAACTTTCGCGTGCAACGGTTGCGACCATGAGTCTTATAGACCATCAAATATACTATGGCATAAATAACTGGAACGGCAGCTTTCGTCAACAAAACAAACTACAGCTAGGTGGGTATTCTGTGAGTGTGAGAATCCTTTCAGTGGACTATCCATTTCAGAGCGCGGTATATTGGATTGATCTTGAGAGCAGGCAAACCGGCACCGATCGTAAATGCCGGCTACAGAACTTCAGCGAATGCGCACGCACTGAAATGTACAGTTCAGACAGTGGGCTATTACGGAGTACTGCCCCTGATACCATGGCCACAACTTCACCCCCCTTTACCTTCCTTCCTTCCTTTGAATGAGCATAATGTTTGAGACACAAGCGGTAAAGTGAAGATTATTGAGTACAAGTCTCTCACGTTATTTTAATTAAAGCTACAGGGAGCACCTGCAGGTACATTGTAATTTATTTATTTATTATTTAGCCCTCAAACAGTGCTATTACAGGAGTGGGAAAGAAATTTATAAGAATCATTCAGAAACAAGATATATTTATTTTGTGCTATCAAAACTGGCAGATAAAGGGACCAAATAAATAGCCCCAAGCACATATAAGCAGACAAGAGAATTAAACGTACCAGATTACATAGGAAGAAAAGACGCAAACAGAAAAGCAGAAGGCGGGGAGGTTAACCAAGAAATCTTCCGGCTACCAGATCACATAGAGGCAATGAAAGGTATATTAGTTACTAATCAGAACACGAGCTGCGTGTTTAAAGAATAAATGCGTGGATGAACATGAAACGGCTTCTTCCAACAGAAAATTCCATTCGCTGACGTCTAGAGGGTATAATTAAAACTCAGTTATAATTCAATTGTAATCTCAATAAATGCCACCGCTACACCGGTGTGGTACTGGAGAGACTGCAAGCATGTCTTGCAAGCTTTGTTTCTAGCGTTCCATCGCCTAACTTTCAACGCAACGGTCACGCATAAACGCTCGCAACTGTTACAAGCACGGAACACGCTGAGCGTGCCAGATGGCTGTTCGGCGGGCTCGCCACTTCTTCTACAGCCATCCCCCTCCACCGAACGTTTTTCCTTTGGCTGTGCTCTTGGCAACCCGGCGGGCAAATGCCAACCCTCCCCTACCTTTTTGCAGTTGCCAGCGTTGCGCGGCGCGCATTACATCCTATACAGCCCGCGCCGCGATGATTTTTTTTGCGCCGGTGAGTGCGCGCAGCTTGGAATCAGGGGGCCCACGACTTATCGTGATCTGGCGGGACCGGCTATGCCGTAGGAGAACGCGGTTCTCGGCTAATGGGTGCCCCACGAAACCGTCATTGTTCTATCACGTGGTGAACCACTTCGTAATAGGGGGAACACCCTCCCGGCGCAGCCGCCACTTGTTGCGTTCGTACAATCTCAACCTCCCCCCCCCCTCCCCCTCCCCCCCGCCCCCCTCCTATCTTTCCCGTAGCGTTCCGCATGCAGAAGTCCATGATGTATGGGCTACGCTGGGGTCGGATCTCGGCCACTTGTATACGTATCTCGCACTAGGTCACGTTGTTTACCACGTGACGTGATCTGTTAGGCCTGCAGGCTGTACTGGACTGCCAGCGCTTCTTTCAAAATTTCATCCAATTGAAACAGACAGGTAGGAGGATGGGGGCGAGGAGCAAGTTTGATCCGGTAATGAACCACTTTAATGGCGGGGACATTAGGGAAATGAAGCAAACTCCAGGAAGCGTGCAGACAGGTGAACGTAAACGTTCTAAAATAAACAAAGAGAAATGATTTGAGCAAATTAAGAGCGTTTTTTTTTTTCGAGGCACTTGTCTATAGCTTCGGGCGCAGCAATCACCCAGCGCACCTGTTCGTTATGCTGCTGGACGCTCTGGCGAGTCGGTAATCGCGCGCACGATATTCAACTCGGCACATTTCTTTCCGCCTGGTTTTATCACTCATTTATTTTTTCGCACTCATATTTAGCTTACGCTTCATCTCTTCCTTCTTTGTGTACCGCTGGTTCTTTTCTTTTTTTCTTAAACGTTCACGAAATCTGAAAGTGCTCCTCCTTCTTTCGGCTCGTTGGGAGTCAGGTCTGTGGTATTGAGGAAGGGCTCCTTCGTTGGTTCAGCAGGTTTCGAATGTTTATTAACATGTGTCAGGCTGTAAAAGATTACCCACGTATACGGCTGTGTATATAGTTATGGTACGTATGTCTCGCTTAGCGTTATTCTATAGTAAGTTACGCACAATGCACCCGTGAGCAAGGGTGTACTCGCCTGCACTTTAAAGGGACACTAAAGAGACGCAATGAATTGGTTTTGATTGATAAATTGTACTTTGAGAACTATAATGTCGTTAATTTCACCATCATAAGTGTATTAACAAAGGAGAAAATGAAGTTCAAAGTTTTATTTTTAAATTCCGCGCCAAAATCTCCACACGTGACGTCACGGATTTCAAAGTGTATTCATCGTATTGTGGCGGCATTGGCTCAACAAAATTTCCTCAAACTTGGTATGTCAACTATATGGTCCCTTCAGAAGACAGTGCACTTCATTTTTACCGTTTAGGAACTACGTAGGCCCTAGTAAGCGCCGTCAAAATATGTGACGTCACAGCGAATGGTGTGGAACTTCAAGGTTGCGTCGCCAACCACATTTTCTTCTTGCGCGATTTCTCGCTTACTAAGCGTCTTCTCGCAGCAAGCGCGGTATTTTGGTATCGTGAAAGAGTAGTTTACTAATACGAGAAAAATCGTTTTGCTCTTTAGTGTCCCTTTAAACTTCTGCCTCTTCTTTTGCAATGACTTAGGCCTTGTTTTTTTTTATTGTATTTTCGCGTCACGTTAACTCACTTCGTGTGTTATACTCATCTCTTTGTTGACTTTACAAGACAGATCGGTGTATTACATTCGTGATCAAATCAACATCATTCTATATGCTATCCAGCTACAACAGCTTTTAACGTATTCCCATAACCGGGGCTCATATCGTGAATTTTCATTTTTGAAGCTAAGTAAGACTTTGTGGCTACTTTGGGACAGCGTAAGTAAGACTTTGTGGCTACCCCTGCGTCCCGTGTCAGGTCATTCCGATCAGAGCTCAAATCTGTCGCGTTTACTGTGTGCATATGGAACGCGTGATCGCGTTGATATGATGCACGCTATAAGCAGCCAATGGTACAACCCGTCATCCACAGTAGGTTTAGAGAACATACAAAGAAACCGGGTTTGTAATCACAACACAAGTGCTTACGTATAAATGCTGGAGCAACTTGGTCATTCAGGCTGCTAGACATACTATCAGCAATAGATGCAGTGAAGAGAAAGCGCTTACGAACGAAATTTCGCTTCATTTCGGGTAGTGCCACCTTCACAGTTAGGCGGTGGATGGCAAGTGTGGAAATAACCCTTAAATTCTTGCAATGTACTCCCCTTTCCCTTCTTCAGTTCAACCACACTCTATGTATTGTAGCGCAGATACGATGAAAAGGAAACGTCTGAGGTTCTTGGCTCTGAACGGCGACGCGACATATGCGATTTTCGCATATCCTCAAGTGAGAACTTTCTCGAAGGTTTTTACTATGGCTACTCCCGCAATTTCTCACGTCTTTTATCAAGCTGACGGTCGTGGCCATCAACTACGCAAGCCATGCCCTTCAGCTCAACGCCTACGCGTATATGTAGGTCACGATTCTGCGCTGCTTGTCAAGCAGCCATTAGCGCTTGCCAATAAACGTTTCCGGTTGTCCACAAAGCGCAGCGACATAACGCGACCGGCACGTCCCACGTAACGAAAAACCGCGGATGGAGACATTGTTTACATTCCTGAAGAACGAAAGAGAAAGCGATGGCGAGGCGACCAACGAACGTAAAATGGGGAACGGAGCGATAGAGCACCGTTTAGTATACTAATGCCAGTCAGCAGATTAGAAGGATGTATAATAGCTGCCGTGGAGCAGAAAAAGAAAGAAAAAAGCCGTCCCGTTATATACTAGCTCGCTCGGCGCATTGCAAATGACGCGCTCATTAACGCGGCCGTTCCCTCGGCGCGCGCCGCTGGCGTCAAAACAGAGAGTTCGCCGAGGACACCCCTCTCCCGACGTCTGGCTCGCGCAGACGGGGGACGAAAATTGCCCCTCCGTGAACCCATCGAGTGCGAACGGAATTCACAAGGAGCCCGCGCAAGAGACACACACACACACACACACACACACAAACCACTCACGCTTAAAGCGATGCATCGGTTTGACTTCTCTTTGACATCCCAATTTCAATCACGTCGTGCACGCGCTCGCTTTCTCTACCGGCGACACGCAACCACGCTTCTTTCTACATCTTTGGGCTTCCCCCGTAAGTGTGTCTGTGTGTTTTCTCTCTCTCTCGATGTTATATATATATATATATATATCTACACACTTACACCGTTTTAGTAGCAGCCGCGCGAGGCTTTAAATTAGCTCGTCAACCGCATGCATAAACGAACACGGGAAGCGCCGGCGGACTGGTTCGCTCATCGTAATCTCGAAACACCTCCACCCCCTCCCTCTATTCTCCTTTATTTCTTTGTGCCGTCGCCTCCTCTCCTGGTTCGTTATGTAGTATACTCCCAGTGTCTCTCCCCTACGTCTCATCTTCTTCTTGCGTTCAGTGATTTAAAATAAGAGAGATGAGCAGCGCCTCGACGCATTCCCGATGCATTATTCAGTAGACCACGGCTGCGTCCGTTCGTCTCGTCTCTTGTGTACGGGCCCGCTGGTTGGGAAGGCCCTTTCGCGGGTCATGCGCGCGTGCGGGAGTAGTTAAAGAAGAGACGCTCGCGCGTCGAGGAGGAGGGGCCGCTAGTCTAATATGCTTCTCGAACGACGTGTGTCAGTGCGTCTGCGCGTACATCTCGAGCCCCTAAACTGTTGCTGCCTCTCTCCTTCGCCACACCATACCTTCTCCTCATACACGTTTCTCTATACGCGTGTGTAAAAAAGAAAAAAAAAGAAAAAAAAGTCGCGAGTGTTTCGTATGCGCGCACTCTTAATCCGTCTCCTCTCACTCACGTGGTCGCAAAACAGGAGTCCTGTTGTTGCCACCTCCTTTCCCTTTCCCTCCAGTGACTCTTCTCCTTTCCATCGTTTGATCCTCTCTCGAAACCTCGAGGACGAGGAGGGCTTCATTTGCATGGCCCGTCATATTATTCGGGCCGAGTTTTGCATGCGCGCTAGCGTGCACCAAGGACTTAAAACGGTCCCAGGAGCGGAAAGACAGCGAAGAGGAGGAGGGGACGATGTCGAAGAGTGCTGCATAGTGAAATGTTTTTGTGCCCTGCTACTGCCACTGGCTCCGGAGAAGGAAGTGCGCTTGAAATGTGATGAGATTACACTGCCTCTTACCCCCCGGTACCATTCAACGGTTCTGTGTCTTCCCCTCTGCCAAACCGAAGGTACTGTTCTACTCTGCTTTTGGGGCCCCTGGGTCTCTTTCTTTCTCTCTCTCACGCTTCATCCTCCCTTCTTTCCTCGGCGTTTCGTCCGCCGAAAAAGCAAAGGCTCGCCTGCTGCTGCAGCAGGAGCACGACGGAGGTCCCGTGTAAAGTGTATGCGGACGGTTTCGGGGCTTTTCTTTTTGAGTCTTCCTTCCCCCCCACCCAGCTACCACCATCGCTGCCTCCGCCGCTTTCGCCTAGCTCCCCTTGCCATTGGCCCGATTAGCATTTCAGCTCGGACTCTATTTGCAGCGAGGCGCTGATCAGTTGTTATGGGGACGCTCGCTGGAGCGGTCGGTCGCCGGTTCCTTCATCGCAACCGTCCGTGCACGGCGCGTCGTTCGGAATAAGCCGGCTGCGCCTTCTCCTGAATGCCTTCCCCTGCTAGCAACGGAGCTGCTCGGTGTTTAAAAGGCCGTTACATCTGGCGTCTGAGGATACGTGTGTGGTGAGCTTGTGCCAGCGAGACCAATGACCCTGTTTGTGCTGATCCGAGAAAGAACACGAAAAGCCGAGTGAAGGATCGTCGTCACGAATGGTTCATGCCGAAGAACGGCGAGCAAACTACTGTGTTGTCTCTTTGCGTTAGCCGCACAGTCTAGTTAACGAACCAGCTTCCTCTATTTCCCCGTTCCTCTCTCCTTCTTCCTATCTTTCCCTTTCTCACTAGACAACGACACCATGATCACTCATTCATTGGTGCCTGCAGAGCTATGCAAGAATTCAGTTTTCCAAAACGCCCTTCTCCATGGTCGCCAGAAAGCAAGACAAGGAGAGTGAAGCAAAGCGTTGTTGTAGAAGATCTCCGTGGAAACTTTGCGTCAAAGATGGGTTCACTTGTCCAAGAGTCATAAAGTCAGCAGTCTTTCTTCTACGTATCCCGACTATGGTATCTCGTGGTACAGCGCATTTTTTTCTCGTGGAACTAGGCACGACTCGTCGAGAGCGGTCCTCCGCAAGAAGTTTTGACGACGCTTCATCGCCTGCGCCACGATGCCTGTGACCATGTTTGTGTGGCTTCGCATTTCCTTCCCCCATAATCTCTGACGTTCAGCATATGTGGTGCGCGTGTGACATTCGGAGCGTTTCTCGGGGGAAAAGAGAGAGAGAGAGAGAGAAGGAAAAGTGTCGCCACTGACGCACGACGTCATCGTCATGATCTCCGTCGAGGGTCCACGCGGACAACATGCCCGCTCGCCTCAAGCCATCGCGGTGTACAGGACGTCAGAGGCGGGTGTCCTTGCTCACTGAAGTCAGCTCTTTGGTTGTGTGTCCCCGGCGCGCACGCTTTATATTTTTTTCAGCCGTTCTCGCCACCGCACCTTCGTTTCGTTCGTGCGAGTTGCGGCACGGCCTCTTGTCTCATGCTGCCGTCGTGTGGCTGGCTCGCGGGATGTGCAGGAATGTGGTCGCCGTTCCGTCCGGTCTTTGTGGCGGCGGCTGTGGTCGACAGAGGTTGCTGCGTTGGTCGGGGCCTCGACGCGCCTTGCCAGGGGTAGATAAGAGAAGCCCGGGGATTTCAGTGTGTGTGTGCGTGCGTGTGTGTGAGTGGCCGTGGCTGTGGCGGTGTGGTGTGGTGGTGGTGGTGGTTGCCTCCGCGGCCTTCCTTCTCGCTATATACTCCCTTTCACCTGTACGCGGTGAAGGCTCTTCGCTCGCTTGCCGGCGTACTTGCCCGCTCACTTGGCGCCTGCTGCCTTGCTTGTGCTGCGTACGCGCGCGCTAGCCTCTTTCCAGTTTTTAAGGTTTCTGTTCAAGGACGCGTCGGCAACCGATGTGTCGGTGGTGCGAGTGGGCGAGGTCCCAGGAGCAAGCCGACAGACCTCGCTTCTTCTGCGCTCCTTCTAACCGGGTCCTTTCTTTACTTCTTTTTTCTTCTTTGCCAATGGTACCTGTTAGATCTGCCCTCGTGGCGCCCTTCCACTTGTATATCTCTTCTTCTTCTTCTTTTTTTTTCGTACGCCCAGCGGTCAGATTTATGGCCTCTTTGAAAGGTGCGCTCTGCAATACGTTCCCCGGCTGCGCTTGCGCATGCACGCGGACTTCATGTGGTTAGACTCCCACACCAGATGTCTGCGTGTTTCTAAAGCTTGTCGCGGAGAAGAGGAAATAGAGGCAGGTTGGCGGTACAGTTTACAAGCTATTTCCCCGCGGCGCATTAAGACCCTTGTGGCCTGCACGCTTTTCGTTCTCGGGGAATTAACAGGATCAAGCTCCACGAAAGAACGACGCGCGTACGGGGACGCCCAGCATCGTCACTTCGACATTTAATGCCGCATAAGTGGTTGGAGGCATGGGCTGCATGATTTGGAGACAGTGTATAGCATCTGTGCTGGAAAGTCCAAACACACTCGCTATAGGCTTGTGACGACCATCAGACGTCATGGACATGAGATGCTCCATTGACTTTATTACAAGACAGCCAACCTGGACTAGATAGCCTGGCAGCAATGGGAGAGCCGCGTTTCCACGACAGTCTGCGTAATCGAATAAGCTGTGCCACCTCATGAACATTCGTTATTTTGCACCCTGATTCCCAGAGGCTTCGGTTGGCATTCAGCGACCGCGTTTATTTACCGTGCGATGGTGGCCCCAAATCCCGTATATTATTTAATTTCCTTTACGATTTTGCTCACCATACGACATACATAGACGTGAAGTAGCCGAGAAAACAATGGAAGACGTGCACAAGACGCGTGCAGACTGCTTTCCAAAGCGAACAACGCATAATAAAACGAAGTGTCTGTGACAGATGAGAGAAAAAACAAATTTCCCTCGAGAATAGACAAGAAAATGTCGATGTAGGTCAGTGATTGGCGCATTTGATTTTCCGCGATTATTCTGCTATATTTAATGCTTTGGCCTATCTGGCGTTGGCCTCGTTACATTCGCACTACAGTTGCGTGATGGTCCGAGCTCTGGACAGACGCATGCCGATAAGGGTCGTCTAATGACGCAACGACTAATGAAGCGCAAACCAGCTTATATACAGTACTGCACCGCTATATCGTTCATACTGCTGCAAGACGCTGCGGAAGCACTGTTCCAAGGTAAGCAGGGTAAGTTGGCCGAGAAATGTCTTCCGCCGATTTGACGCGCAATAAATCATCTCCTGTACCAGCGCGGCGTGTAATCAGAGCAACGTAACCGCTCCTTACGAGTAATCTTCATTCGCACACATAAACCTCGTGCCCGCTCTCTTCGCGCGAGCCAGTGCCTCAAGAGTGGCCCCGATTTCGTCGTTCCCGAGTCGGAAAAGATCGGCTCGCTTCCGCGGTGTATCGTCGTCGTCGCGTTCCGAATCTCGCCCTCTTTCAACTTTCATCTCCCGGAAGCTAGAGCACTTTTTCGCCGCACCTATATAGGAGGTCTTCCGCGGACGTCCTGTAGACGTCTCTTCACTTTCCTGTATACACTCTTCCTTTTGTTCGTATTTCGAGGAACAAGACGGGCACCCACTCTCGGCCGCAGTGAGCGCAGTTTGCGCCGGTATAGTAACCGCAATTAGGCTTTGCTAAGTGGGAAGCCGGTCCGCGTATGGGCTTGCAGTGGTGAAGCCTATAGACGAGCAAGAGGAAAGGAAGCCGCAGAGAGAGTCGATTAATGGGTCAGTGCGCTGTGGTCGGTGTATTACCGACTCGCCAGACGCAGTGGTATCATTGCTGCAGTGGACGAGGAGGTGCGAACCAAAGCGGAAATACATGAAGCCTTTGAGGCTTGGTTGAGTGAGAGGAAGCCTGGAATCTGATTTGAAAAGTCTATATAGGGATCTAAATATACAGACGAAGTAATGACAAATTAATTTTTTTTGAGAGATTGAAAATTATTACAAGTCGAGCGTGAGAAGCAGGCCTCAGCAACTGGGCTATTTCCTGCTGCTCAGGGATGAGTTAACTGAAAAGAGAAAAATGAAATGGGGGAAGGAAATGGGAGCAAAAGGAAGGAAGGGTTATTGTGAGGGAGAATTGGATGTACGTGAATAAAAAAACAAAAAAAGAACATATTTAGTCCATTCCTGATCCGCAGGCCTTTAATCTGGTTGTTTATGGACTTTTAAACGTAACGGTCAACAAATTGTGTAATTCATATAACGGTTTCCATCAGCACGGTGGCTTTCATGACCGTGATGGCTCTCATGACCACTACCATGGTGGCATTCATGAGCACAGTGGCTCTCGTGAGCACGCTTACTCTCATGAGCACGGTGACACTCATGAGCACGGTGGCTCTCATAAGCAATGGCTCTCATGGCAGCTCGTGAGCTCTCCTGAGCTCTCAGGTTGGCGAGGCCCTGTGTGGTTCTGGACGTCCCAGATATAGAGCACCACAGTGTCGGCATCGTCAAACTTTTTTTTTATTATTCCGTTTATTTTCTCACAGGGCCGAAGCGTTGTTGTGGCATGATGGTGTACGTTCCAGTATACACACAGTTTTCCTCCGCGAAAAAACGTGTCCCAGGCGCGAGCCCGCGGCGGTGGACACAGCGTGCGTGCTGAGGGTTCCCTCGGCTAAGACAAATGGACGTCCGTCAGCAGGCGCACGTGCGCCCGTTTAAGCCCCATTAAGGGAGACATTTTACGTGCACGCCACCGCTGCATGCCGCTGCTGCAGCTCGACAACGTGAGCGTCGTCGTTTCGTTATTTATCCCTGGGGCGCTCACGCGCTGTGCGCGTGTGTTTATATATATAAACTTAAGCTGGCGGGAGCCCTTTTGTTCTTACTCACGCTTGAAAGAAATAAAAAAAAAAGAAAAGCGTGAAAAAATAACGAATCACCGTAAAACTAAATGGAAAGCGAGGGAACGGGTTCGGAGCTTAATTAAAAAGGCATCTCCAACGTCTGGCGCTTAGTCTATAGATCCGACGGTATCTACTCTTCATCTATACGTTTTTGTATCACTGATAGTTCTCGGCTTGTGCGTGACCCAGGTTTTCTTTTTAACCGCTTCGTCGACAGCTCGAGGTTACACTGCGGTGTTGTTGCTGTATAGTGGGTCATGAGTGTCGAGCGCGCGCGCGCGCTTTTCACGGCTGTACGTATACAAGCGCGCAAGCAGCTCGAGCGCTCGCCGTGTTTTGAGCGGCCGTCGTGCAAAAGGACAAACTCGCGAGGGTCGGGACCGCGGAAAAAAAGCGCCGGCTTCGGAGATGAGCAGCGTGCGCGGCGGGCTGCTCGTTAAGCGCCGGCCGTAATGAGGTACGCCAAGCGGCGGTTCTGTCGCGTTGCTTCGCTGCGTCGACGCCGCTGTCGTCTTTCGTCGTGTCTCGTCGCGTGGCCGTGGTTTGGCCGCGGTTGTGTGGGGTGACGTCGACGACCACGGTCTCAGCAGATTGCCCCGGCGTGGTGGTTTGCCTGGTTCTCTCTACACAGCGCGCGCGCGCTGGGATACGTCTTTTTTTTTTTAGATATTTGTTGGCACTTGAGACCGCTGTTGTGCAATGACCGCAGGCGTCGTTGTAAGGCTGCGAATGCGGCCTTGTTCGCAGTTTTTCCAGGCGAGTTAGGCCGTGACTCTCGGTGTGGTTCGGGGAAAAAAAGCCGCAGCTGTAGTAACATGGCGATGCGCGCTTGCTTCATTTTCCCTCTGTGTATGTGTTTATGTTTTCTTAAGAAGGCGTCCAAGCGGCGCGCGTTACCGTATAGAATGCAAAAGCTTGCTTCTTTTTTTTTTGGTTTTATAATATCGCTACTTCTTCTCCACTGAAAGTGGGAGAGGAGGAAGGGTTCTCAGTGGGATATCTGCAGCGCATCTTAAGCTTTCGCCCATATTTTCTTCTTTGTGTGTGTTTGTGTGTGTAATAATTAGTTACCCAACGGCGAAACTTGAAACCCCCATGAGATACGCCGTATAGTGGGGCACTTACAAAATTATGTTCACTTTCGTAGACTATCTAACGCGTTTCTATAGGTAAAGTGCACAAGCGTCCTTGCAATCTACTTCCATCGAGTTGCACTCTAACTAGGAAACGCGCTTATCACCATAATACCATATATCCGGGCAACCAACATGTATAGATACTCCTCAGAAGTGACATTGAAATTTCAACTGTAATAGGATGTCCTTATGAAGGAATCATTTTTGTTGTTGTTGTTGTTTTAAAAGATCACAAGAGCTTTAGAATGCAAACGGGCGAAGCATACGACTTATCTGGACATATATGTTGTTGTTGTTTGGGAAAATACATCGGGATAGCGACCTAAGCTGTGAAAACCAAGCAGGCTTTTGAATCGCGGATACGAATAAATTACTGCTGCTTACAGAACATCATACAAACAACGTGCCGCCCGCTGTTGGTAGCTTAGCGGCTATGGAATGCGCTACTAAGCACGAAGGCACGGGTTCAATTCCCAGTCAAGTAAAAAAAAAACGCCGTGCACTTCAATTTAGGTCCAGGTCAGAAAATCCAGGCGGTCAAATTTAATGCGGATTGTCCCACTACGGCACGCCACAAGAATCATATATCTTGACTTTGGCAAATGAAACTCACAGAGTAATTTTTAATTACTCCTGATTACTTGTGCCTCTTTCGCGTGCGCATAAATATAGTTACTCAGGCCCTATAGTCACTGCACTGCACCTCCACCGGCATGTATCCGCCCTATTCCAGGTACCGAACCCTTTTACCTATCTGGCTCGGAGCCGATGTCTGTGCACGCTAAAGAACATCAGATGGTCGAAATTTCCGGAGCCCTCCACTACGGCGTGCTTCATAATCATATCGTAGTTTTGTCACGTAATACCCAAGATATTACTATGGCTCAGCACCGAAAGATCATATTCAGCACCGAAAGATCATAGATGACATTTATTTGCACAGATTTGCTATAGAACGCTAGCACATTAGTCGCTGTACTGTCGCGCCGTATACAGCAAAACACTGACGTACCGTGGCATATTCGCACTGAAAGCCGGGCCATTAACATTCGCTGGGCCACAGGCCAATGTCACTCTAGTGGTGCCCGTATTTCAAAACCCTGGCACTCTCAGCGCAGCGGCCTGTCTCTTTGGGACCTATAATGGAGTGTGTTAGAGAAGCCTGCACGCTTATGACGACTTGGCACTTTGTCACCTGTGTATGCGCCCGAAGCCAAGAGGCTACAGGTACATACGGGGCCGCTTGTGAGTCATGAGGACCGCGGCTTGTCTCGGCTGCATGTGTGCGGCAGTTTTGCGGGGCGTTTTTATAGCCGCGTCGTCCTATTGACCGGCGCGTCGTTCGTCCTGCGTGGGCGCGTAAAATTTGACACGAAGCGCTTACGAGGCCCTCGTGCGAACAGCTCCAACCTTTTGTGGCTGCTGCTTTTTTTTGTTTTTTTTTTCCCGAGCTTTTAAACAACGAAGAGACGACGTGCTCAGCGGATCGCTTTTGTGCGACACCCCCAAGCGTCGACGTATACAGCGGGCGGCAAACACTTTGGCCGAAGCCTCGTGGCCAGGAGCCAGCGATGGTTATAGGTTAGACTACAATCAGTGTTGCATGCAAGCAGTCAACAGTGCTGGTTGCTAAGTTGGACTTAAAAGTTTCAATAATAAGTGCAGCAAGCACGAGCAGTTGAGAAAGACGACAGAATCCATGCCATGGAAATTGGGGGGAGGAAGCGGGGGGGGGGTTGTTGAGAGAAGAAGAGAATAAGAATAAGAAGAGTACTTTGTCTGTTTATCATGTGCGGCCTTGTTACATAATTCGAGGGATTTTATGTGACCAAACCATGACATGATTCTGAAAAACGCCGTAGTAGAGGGCTCCGGAAATTGAGACCACCTGGTGTTCTTTAACGTGCACCGACGTCTCACTGTACGTGGGCCACTAGCATTTTGCCTGCACCAAAATGCGACCGGCGCCGCCAGGATCAGACCCCCGATTTTCGGGTCAACAAACGAGCATCTTCCCACTATACCACCGTGGCGGGTAGCTATTAATTTCGAAAGAGAAGCTGCATTAGGTAGCCACCATCAGTCCTACGGTCTTCCATGATAACCCGCTGCGTTGTTTCATGGAGTAAAGTGCCGCAGTTCATTTCGTAGGGGCATTTATCACTCCCGAACTTTCGAAAACCGCTTGTTTACGCTATCTATAAAACTACTTTTTAAAGTTGGAGTGCACGGTGTAGCAATCGTATACTTCATAACCCTATCGTCATTCGCACTCGCTTTGCACGGTCAAACTGACCTCTACAAGATTAAAACGTATACGGATGGTTCATTGAGATAGCATGGGCTAGTTGTGAACACTGTCACAAGAAAAAAAAAGCTTAGCTTGCACTAAATCGCGCAATGCCGGGTCACAGCAGAGATGGTGGGCACC